>NC_073745.1:197953806-198256806 GCF_029784135.1 Toxorhynchites rutilus septentrionalis
TGGTGGAGTGAACAGGTGGCTCGTAATTTACACTATTTTGAAAAGACGTATGAGGAATGGCAAGACGAAAAGTTTGGATTTGTTTATGTTATTACTTACGTTGGCATGGTTACATTTGATTTCGTCGAAGGTATTTGAAGCAGTATAATAAATAAACAGTTGTCGTTGAAAATAGTAACCTAGTAACCTTTATGCATATGCTTCCGCCAGCTGGCTCGGCTAATGTGGTTCAGGGAGTGCTTTGATCGTGGTACCGCCACTGGCGCATAATTTGTAACTTTGTTTTTTGTGCTGGTGCATAACGACAATCAACCGTTCCGGCGAAACTGTAGTCAATGTTTAGTGTTGTTTGGATACCATCTATGTAAATAAGTTCAAACTTACGGGATACGTCCGAACGGCAATGCTGACATTACGTTCTACCTTCCACTTCACTTTCCTTGGCTCTACTGAAGTACAGGGTGTGTCAAAAGTCATGAAATTCTTCAAACATGAGGTGACCATCAATACGGCATAAATATTCAATACTACTACCAAACAAACAGGTGACCACTTTGCTCCCACTACCCATACCAATAGATTTAAAGTACAAAATTTACGGGATAAATTAATGTAAACAGTTTCGTTACGATTAAGATTACCGGGACTTGCTGATCATTCGTATACAGGTCAGATTGCAAAAGCAAAATTTCAAGCAAAATAATATATTCAGTTAATTTTACCATTGTGCCAAAACATGTTTGTGTGGGTTTCTCTTTTGTATTAGAACGGCTCGGTTTATTTCCACACAAATGCTTATTGACACGTCGATAGTGAAGCCGTCAGGTAGAGAAACCCTCTTCCTTCTTTGATAGAGTACTCCATATGCATGCAAACGTTCTATATTTCACATCGAACAACTGTGCTAAACAGCTGTTCACCTGATCATTCGGTTCAGTGTAAAAACGTGCCCCATTCCATATGAGACAAGCCGCACAGCACTTGAATTGCGTTTAGCATTACTTCGAAGAAATAGCATGCCTACTCGTTTATCATTATACAAAGCATTCTGAAACTGTATTTATTTATAATATACAACGACTTGCGACCATTTCATTTCTAAAGACAAAACACGTGCTGTTAATCAAGCTGTTCAACTAACTAATATTTGTTTAACCTCCACAGGTCAAATCACCAACGGATCGCATCATATGCAACGCACTCGATTTGGACATTGTCAGCGCATCGATTACGCACGGCACTGAGAAGACGGTGCAGACTTCTAGCGAAACACAGTTCAACAGCGACCTAGAGACAGTATGCTTCATCTTTCCATCAGAAATATCCGCCGGTTCGGCCACTCTGGACGTTGAATTCACCGGAGAACTGAACGACAAAATGAAGGGTTTCTACAGGAGCAAATACTACACCCCATCGGGTGAGGAGCGATTTGCGGGCGTGACACAGTTCGAGGCAACCGATGCGCGACGATGTTTTCCATGCTGGGATGAACCCGCCATTAAAGCAACATTTGACATCACACTGACCGTGCCGAAGGATCGTATAGCGCTGTCTAACATGCCAATAAAAAGTGAGACTCCATTGGACGATTTTCGGGTACTCAAATTCGGCAGAACGCCTATTATGTCCACCTATTTGGTGGCGGTTGTCGTCGGAGAATTTGATTATGTCGAAGGAACAACCAAAGACGGAGTCTTGGTTCGAGTATACACCCCCATGGGTAAAAACGAGCAAGGACAGTTCGCACTGGACGTCGCAATCGATGTCATTCCCTACTATAACTCTTACTTCTCCATCGACTATCCACTGCCAAAAATGGACTTAGTTGCCATATCAGACTTTTCCGCTGGTGCCATGGAAAATTGGGGTCTAGTCACATATCGAGAGACATTCGTTCTCGTTGATCCTGAAAACACATCACTCATTCGGAAACAATCGATTGCTCTGACTGTCGCTCATGAAATTGCCCATCAATGGTTCGGGAATCTCGTAACGATGGAGTGGTGGACTCACCTCTGGCTCAACGAAGGATACGCCTCGTTCTCGGAGTTTTTGTGTGTGAATCACCTCTTTCCGAATTACTCGATTTGGAATCAGTTCATCACCGATATGTACACGCACGCTTTGCAATTGGATTGCCTAAAAAACTCTCATCCGATTGAAGTTCCCGTCGGACATCCGGCTGAAATCGATGAGATATTCGATGAGATTAGCTACAACAAAGGGGCCAGCGTGATTCGTATGCTTTACCACTTTTTGGGTGACGATGATTTCCGGAACGGAATGCACATTTACCTTAGCCGTAATAAATATAAAAACACATGCACCGAGGATCTCTGGGCAGCATTTGAGGAAGCTAGCAAAAAACCCGTTGAGAGCATCATGTCGACTTGGACCAAACAAATGGGATTCCCTGTGGTGAGAATAACGTCTGCCGAGCAAGATGGCAGCTCTAGGATTCTTAGGTTAACACAGGAGAAGTTTTGTGCGGATGGCTGTCAAGCGGAGCAGAAACAATCGTGGATGATTCCCATCACAATCTCTACTCCAAAAGCAAAAAATGCTCATTCTTTCATTATGGATAAAGAGTCGGTCGAAGTTGTCGTGGAAGGTGTCAATGCGGACGACTGGGTAAAGCTTAATCCGGAATCGATTGGTTACTATAGAACGCAATATCCAGCTGAGATGCTGGTCCAATTTCTACCCGAAATGAGTAGCCATAAAATGCAAGCCTTGGACCGGTTGGGATTGCTAGATGATTTATTTGCACTCGTACAGGCAGGAAGGAGCTCAACAGTTGATGTAAGTACAAATGTTTTCACATAGGACTACGTTTTTCATTTATGTACCGAGGTGTAAGTTCAAAGTTTCGAAAACAGGAGCGTTGCGTTGGATAAACAAGATTTTTAGCGTTAATACCGCTTTGCCGGTATATAAGCGGATGGATTCTTTTACTTATTTTTTTTTTATCCCAACAGTTTATTTTATTAGGCTCATTTAGCAATTCAGCTGTAACAGAGCCGAATTCATTCGTGTACATTTTTTATCTTAAGATAACTTTTGTTGTATATTACACTGTTACCATTTTGAGGCGTGAGGCGCTATCTATCGATTAACATTTGTTTTATCTATAACGGCTACTGTCGTTTAGGCGCAAGAGAATTCCTATTCTGTCGATGCACAACAAATGTCGCCTTTTTTCGGCGAAAGAATATTGCTATTGTTCGAATGTTCACAGTTGGGCTGTAGTGCCAATGCAGCAGACCGAAAATGTGAGCGGTAAGGGACTGGGTGTCGGTAATCCCCAGTGATGATTGTTGCGTGGACATAGTTGCTAGAATAACACACTAAGATAGTCAGTTGAGGGGCCCTGAGTTATGAGCTCATGATCGTTCGCTTAGTAGCGGACACGCAACCAATTAGGCTACGAAGACCCCCCTTGATTTTACTGATTTTACTTGATTAATTCTCGAGTTATACTGAAATTTGTGTTTTATTTGTATGGCATAAATTTATCTCAAAATCGCAATCGGTGGGCCGTGTACTTGTGCTATCGATAAATAAAGAGTATTCTATAGCAGTGTGGAATTTTTCATTTTTCCAAAGAGGACATTCAGCTTTCGAAACATGGAAGTCTTCTGTGCAATTAGTAAACAACAAGTCTAGGAAACAATTTAGTTCATTTGAAATAGGATTGATTTGACATAGACCTAGTTGGCTTGTTTTATCGAAAATAAGTTGCAATATCTCATTGTATTTTGATTGAAGTCCCCGTAAATATGGATTTTAATTTTAGGGTCGAGTTCATCAACAAATGACTCTACAATATTTAAAAATTTCTCATAAGAATGTTTTTTGGCAAAATTAGGAGGGAAATAGATAGATACAAAAACATGTGTTTGGCCATTAATACATACTTTAACCCACATATCATCAAATTCTTTATGTTGTTCACTAGGAAAACAAACTGCGTTTAACAGGGCATTAACAGCAATGAGTACACCAACCCCCGATTTTTTGTCACACAATGACAAATCTCGATGACACCTAAACACGTTAAAATTGCTACCAAATAATTCTTCACTTTTCACTGTGTCGTTCCAACTGGTTTCAGTGGCCCGTATTACATTGTACAGGCAAGCATTAACTGTTTTATATATTTGTTTCATTTTTGCCGCACTACGCATTCTATTGAAATTTTGACAATAAATAACTATTTCAAGTAAACCAGAACGAACTAAATCTTCATCCGAAGAATGCGTCAGTGATGGTGAAAACTCGAGCAACCGTTATTGGTCGTACAGCAGCATGACATGCACCTGTGAGACGATGAATGTAGCTGCGTTGTGTGTGGAGGTTGATGGTCCACAGGATATGGGTTAAGCACCTCTCCTCTTTGGAAGTTGATCATTCGTGGATTCGTTTCGGGTGGCCTAGAGAACTGGTTTGTTAATGTTGTTCCTGCGTTGATTATTGTTCCTGCTGCTGGATTCGCTACTATTAAATCGAATGTTGTTCATGTTGAATATACTGTCATATTTGTTTGGGTTATGATGGCGGATGTTATTAATGTGTGAGTTGCTCCTGATATTTCTGCGACGCGCATTATTGTTATTATTTGTATATCTATGGACATAGTTGTGCTCTGAGTTGCTGTAATTCCTTCTACTGTCAACATTTCGACGATTATTCCTATTGGGTTGGTTCATCCTTTGATTCCTTCTGCGACGGTTCCTGGCCTTTTCAGCTTCCTTTTGTTGATTGGGCCTACGGAGTTGTCGCGCGTCATATTCGGTCCAGTCAGCTTTCCACCTTCTGGTAGATCCTAGAACTCGCCAGCCTGAATTTGCTGTATTTCGTTCTACATTTGCGCTCGTTCGGTATGACTACTCGATGCCCCCAGAATAGTCGACAACATTTTCACCTCATCTAGGACTTGAATTCCGATTTGGGCATTTTGTGATCCGTCATTAATATTAGCAGCTATTTCGAGTGATAAATTACCTAGCTGTTCAATTACCTCACGCATTTGGCCAACATCACGAGTTATATCGGATGTAATTGATTTAAGGTACTCGTTATTGTCTCCCTTCAAATTAATCATTGCTATGTCAATAAGTGAAGTAATATGATTTTTTATTAAAGTCGTTGCTTCTGTTTGTTGACATCTCGCGTTTCAAATCGACGAGTTGCCCCTCCAGTCTATCCATGGCTTCGTGTATAATGCTTACATTTTTTTTGTTGTTGAGTCAGCCGATGGTTATTTTCCGTGTTTTGCTGCAGCTGTTCAGCCAACTTCGATTGCTGCTGAGTAAGCTCCTCGATGTCGAACTCGGTACGCACGTGACTCTGGCATTTACTACAGCAAGGTAAGACGTACGATGTGATTTCGACGACCTTATTACGATGTACACCGATGCAAGCAGCATGGAATCGTCTCGGACAACCTGCGCACTCCCACAGATTGATGTTATCGGCGATCCCAGTAGCACAAATTTCGCAATTCATATTCGTTCTTTTTGTTTCAGTTTGCTGCACACGAAAACCAACGCCACACAAGTTAATTAGCACAGAAAATTGATAAATTCGCAAATAAATTTAAAAACAATCGAATTGAAAGCGCGCGCGTTTGGAGCAATTTTTAACTGCGTCTACACCGATTGACGACGAAATAAGAATTCTCGATTTTCGATTTCTCGAAGTTTAATTCTCGAGTTATGCTGAAATTTGTATTTCATTTATATGGCAGACCTCGAACTATCGTAAAAAACTTCCCCGGCCCCAAAACCCCATACATACAAATTTTTTACGTCAATCGGTTCAGTAGTTTCGGAGTCCATAAGAATCAGACAAACAGACAGAAATCCATTTATATATATATATATATATATATATATATATATATATATATATATATATATATATATATATATATATATATATATATATATATATATATATATATATATATATATATATATAAATTCACCGAAACTATGATTATAGTTATTATAAAAGTTCGCGTTAGTGCAAACGGTTAATGCGATTTCTATAAATCTTATCATATTTCTTCACATGAATACATCCCTAGCAGTGTTTGCCAAATGATCCATTTACTGAAAAAATCGCTTTCGTTCGTTCAAATATGATCATACACAAATCATTTCCCCCAGTGGCATTCTATTGTTGTTACATGCTGCAAATCACGACACAAAAGAGAACGAGACAACATTGCATCGGTTCGCACTTCATGATACACCGACACGCAAGAAAAACCATCATATACGCTTTCGGTGCAGAAAGTTTATTTTCTTCTTTGACTCTAATGGCGGGTTTACATTAGGGAGATCTATAGCTATAGATGGATTTATTCACGTGAAAATAGGTGTAAATGGGTGAGAATAAATATGATACACTTATTCGAGGTATATATAACTTGAATAAATTCAGCATATATGAACGTTTGAGAATTTCTCATAAATTCACCTAAAATATTAATATATTTATTATAGAAGTTCACGCTAGTGTAAACGGTTGATGCGATTTCTATAAATCTCATCATATTTCTTCACATGAATATATCACTAGTCTAAACCCACCCTAACATATACATATCGAACCTCTCCATGCATCATGAAACAGCAGGATCGTACGGACTACGCAAAGCGAATGATTCATATTCAGCTAAAGTAGCAGATCCTGATTTTTAAGTCTCAGAGAGTGCAAACTATATGATTATTCAGCTCGATAGAGGCTAAGGGAAGGGTAGACAGATCATATTTTCCATTTTTAATGCCGCTATCCCTTGAAATATGTATATACATATAGACCGTATAGTTTCACTGGCAACACCGCTCTCTTTTCCCATTCATTGCTCTCCGCAAATGGTGACCGAATGATGACGTAATTTTTCTTGTATCATTTATTGCTTTGCTCTTGTCTGTGCAGTGGGTTTACAACATCCACGTCACGTTCACGCCCCGTCACGTTCCGTTACGTCAGTTATTCTACCATGCAATTCATATGAAAACATTCACATGCACCGGCAACGTAACGACCCGTCAGCATACGTTCAACGAAAACGACCGGCAGGATTTGTAGAAAAGAATAATTGACGGAGACGGACGGCTCGTTGGGTTTTTGTTTGGGCTTTGTGTCACGGCTTTTGTTTTAATTTTGGCTGCATTTTTTATGCCAACATATCTCCCAGTTTCAAATTTCTCAGTCAAAATCAATTCACGACTAGCTGAGAAAAACAGTCTATATATTATTATTGTTAAAAAAGGGTCGGGACTACAGGTTTTAGTCATTTAAATAATATAGTTCAATGATTTTCACTGATTTTTTCTAAATTTAGGACTGATTCTAGGCATGCTGATTTGAAAGAGGGCATTGCAATTCAAAATTGTTGTAGATGGCGACACCATGAATAACATTGAATAGATCATTCGTTTGACATTTGACGTGGCGGTGCTGGTGCAAGCACTGACTGCATGAGTGAATTGTAACGTTCTATGTGAATCGCACAATATGCGGCTCAAACTTATATGCAGGCTTCGAAAATGGTTTGCGATGTTTGATAAAGCTCGAATATGTAAACAACAGTCTTCGTTCCTCTCTTGGTTTAATCATTTATATAACACAAGTGATTACTGTCATTCATACAAGTATCTGAATGATCCTCTCATATTTTTTTACATGTTCGTGAGAGGTTACTTGCATGACACATTGTGTATCATTCGATTTTTATCGAAATCCAAACACTGATCCCTACTCTAAATCTGAGAGTCTAAACCCACCATCAGATGAGATCAGACAATAGGGGGTCTTTTACGGACAAAATTTCTGTCAGTCGCTCATTGGCTGATTTCGATAGATTTTGTAAACAATGTCGATTTTTTCAGTGTTGCCATAAAAAAAAATAGCGTTAGATTTGTATTGAATTCAGAAATAGTAAATTTAATTATAATGCTTTTATTGAGAATTATGTTTGTGTTTTCCCAAAAACCTACATTAACTTTTCGGACAACCCATTATGAGCTATCCTGATTTATCCTGATTTTTATTTTCATTCTTCCTGAATTTTAAAAATTATAGTTGGCAACCCTGGCTGCAACTCTAAGCAAATGATTATTGAACCAACGGCAGTCCTACGTCCACCTTGCGTTTATATCACAGATATAACCAAGGATGGAAAACAAGGGATCATGATGCGATTTACGATTAGTCGCAAACTGCACAGATCGTAATCTGTGCAAACTGCGACTAACTATTAATCCTCTCCCATCATAACCTAATGATTTTCTCTCGGTAACTCTGAATTGACCAAAGCATTGCTAGACTGAAACTAGTTTGAATAATTGAGTTAAAGGGTGTGTCACATCAAATTGCATCACGGAAAAAACGCTGTAGAAATTCGCCCAGTAGACCGATCCTTTTGAAAATTTTAGACAGTAAAATAAAAACTATTAAACAACTTTTGGCATTTTCTTTTTATTCATACTTCGAGCCCAAGCCCGTATGTTCGTACCTTCCTCTTTACCCCGACAATAAGGTTCTGTACAACGCCAGGTTGTAGTTTTTTTTGAACAGATATCCATTTTCTCTTGAAGTCCGCCTCCGATTTGACAACTTTTGGGTTCTTCCGGAGGGCCTGCTTCATAAGCTCCGGCGCGTTGGGCGGGTTCATTTCCTTTGGCACGAAGGTGACCCCGTTGGCTTTTAGTGCTCTGCTGACCGTGGATTGGACGATTCCCAGCATCTTACCGATGTCCCTATGTGACAACTCCGGATTCTCGAAATGAGTGCGCATGATTAATTCACGAGACTCTTTTTCGTTCGACGACATTTTTCCAAATTTACGAAAAATTGACAGTGAAGCATGGCCAACGTGATCTATACACTCTTATCTGATTTTAAAGCGAAAGTTGAAGATATAATTCCTAAAAATTAAATTTCTACAGCGTTTTTTCCATGATGCAATTTGATGTGACACGCCCTTTACTCTCCTTCCTCGTTCTGTTTACAACTCCTAACAAGAATTTGCTCCATGGGAATGAGTATCTCTATGACGCTTTACGATTCTCGCTCTCTCGTCCGGGCGTTCAATTTTCCTTCGAGTTTACTTCGATAAAACTGTGTGAGGAAAAAATGCGTTACAGCAGATAGGATGACATTAATGTTTAATGTTCCACAGAGAATTTCTCAAATGGTGTTTAAATTCATCTACAAGAGAATACAAACAATAATCCCCATCAAATCACTAATTTTATGAGTTAATGTAAATGCGTTATTGGCCAAGGCTATTACGATATCGAACACGTGGTCTTGCGAGATATATTTTTCCGCCAGCCCAAATACAGAACACTCATTTCGGGCCCGAGTAAACTTGTGGCTAGAAAAGACCTTAATTACCTTGAATTAATCAAAAACATAAATTAGCGCAAATATGTCAACATGTGTTTTTGTGTAAGCACGTAAATACTTACTCATAAAATTTTAGGATTGTGGAACTCTACATAATTTGTATGCAGATAGACTATCCACAGTTTGTGGGGGGAATACTCATACAACTCAAATGGGTAATGATTATCTGCTATCACAAAGCTGAGATTTTTTTTGACGTTTTGTTTTACTACTGATTCATTTAAAAAATAATTAAGCTTTATTTTAAAATGTTTTCTTATCCTGAGACTGGCACCACCATATTGCACTGCTACTAAAACCGTAGGCTCAAGGATATTTTTTATCTATTTTCGGCGAATAATCAATAGAGTGCCGTGTTATGAAACATCAGAACAATAGCAAAAACAACATCACGATCATAAGGTGTTGGTTCGGTTATTCCAGACGACATTGGAATATATTCCATCTGATCATCTTTAGGAAGGTTAACGACCTTCAAAGGATAAATTTATCTTGGGAACATTAAATTGATGTTCATGACTTCCAGTCGGACGTTTATCCGCTCTGATAATTATTGTGTGGTCCTCACAAAGCATATATTCCAATGCCGTCAGTTCACTTAAATTCTTCGCATACCGTTTGATGATTAGGTAGGATGTTGATAATCATTTTCTGCGATACAGATTGTTCCAACAGTATTTATTCGACAATATGGATATTGAATACCTGAAATTAACCAGATTCAACCAAAAAAATATGCGGACAAAGCAGTATGTACACTCAAGAGATGCAACAAGTTTGAAGGGATATGAAAAAAACATTGGTCGTTCAATAAATCTACTGTCACATATGTCGGAAGTCCACTATATATGAATAACATATGTCCATACTAATTCATTACATTTATTTGCAACGTAACCACACAGAATTGAATTAATCAAATATGTGATCCGTATTATCTATAAAATAAAAAAGGATCTTAAATTTCATTATACTCGAAAAGTGTTTCGTGAAATCACTAATTGAATTATTATTAAAAAAAGATTTGAAGAGAAATGTGAATGGTCAGAATTATTGAAATCTAAAAAACGATTTTGGGCGGGATGAGATTCTTGTAATAAAATTCATCAATTGCATTCATTATCCGTCTGCTGTTTATCGGGCGGGAGACGACAGCAAAATAAAATCGACACGAGACTGAGTCAGCCACTCATTGCGGACAGTGCAATAGAGAATTAAAAATCCCTCGATGAGTGTCGTAAGATTTCAGTTGATCGTCTCTTGTACACTTTCCGATCAAGAACTCATCATCCGCTCTATGGGATGGGATTAATCGTTTGTGGCTTGCACTCACGACAAACCTTGAGTAGTAGAAGTAATGCTCCGAGAGTGCTTGCAGTGGGGATTCCTCTTTCATATTGCTTTTTTGATACCTTGGTAGCTCACCGTTCCAAGTATTCTCTCTGTGTACATATGAAGGATAAAAGAGCATCGCCTGCTGGGGGTTATTTAAAAACATCCGACTAGAGGGATATACCTATTCATTGATCGTTGAATGTGATTTTTTACCATCACTGGATATAACCCATCCATAGTTTTTATTGATAACGCTGAAAGATAGCCATGTATCATTACTTTTAGGCACTCAAAGTCATGGATGCCTGCCGCAACGAAAACGACTATACGGTGTGGTCATCGATAACAAGTTTTCTATCCAAACTACAACTACTGCTGACAGACCCAATCGTAGAGGACCGCCTCAACCAGTACGGAATTCGTCTGTATCAGCCGGTGGCTGAAAGATTGGGTTGGACTGTGAAACCAGACGAAAGTCATCTGGATACCCTGCTCCGACCATTGGTACTGAGCCGATTGGTCTCGTTCCGTTGTCCCAAGACTGTGCAGGAGGCCAAAACTAGGTAAAAATGTAGTTTACGTAATATACTTTGAATAATCTCTCGAAACATCATTTCAGATTCAATGAGCATGCCCAAAACAAACTCTCGCTTCCTGCCGATTTGAGAAGCACCTGTTATAAGGCCGTACTTCAAGACGGTGATGAAGACACGTTCAATGAATTGTTACGCCTCTACCGGGCAACCGACTTGCACGAAGAGAAGGACCGCATTTCCCGGGCACTCGGTACCATCGGTAATGCGGACATATTGCGCAAAGTAATCGATTTTGCGATGTCAAGTGAGGTTCGTGCCCAAGATTCGGTGTTTGTGATCGTGGCCGTTGCTGTGAATCCCAAAGGGCGGGACATGGCATGGAATTACTTCAAGGAAAATTGGAAAGTATTGCTGGATCGATACGAGGGTGGATTCCTGTTGTCTCGCTTGATCAAGTATTTGACGGAGAACTTCTCGACCGAGGAACGCGCGCTGGAAGTTGAGCAGTTTTTCAAAGAACACGATTTCCCCGGCGCTGAGCGAACCGTATCACAGTCGATCGAGACTATCAGACTGAATGTTGCATGGCTACAACGGGACCTGGAAGGAATTACTAACTATCTGAAGAACTAAATATGTATCTGCCTTTTTTAGGTTAAAGTCAAGCATGCGGCTTAACCTTATTATTTGTTGCATAAAAACTGCGACTCATTTTTTTCTCGTTTCCATCTTTCGATCGACACACCACGATGGTATGCAATAATTTTACGGATAAATATACTGTTCCAAACAGTTGTACACCTTATTGAAGCCAAAGTATATTCGGCGAAGTCGGTAAGTAGGAAATAGTTAAATTGAGAGCAATTGCGGTGTAAACATAGACAAATGAGCCATTTTTACCGCAAACTTAGTTAACATTGTTGATATATTATACATTACAATTACAAAAGACATAGAACATCACGCTAGAAAAGCGATAAATTATTGCAATAAAATATGCGACAATTTTTGCTGTTAATTTGTAGGATACCATTCTCGGATATAAATACAAAACGCATGTTTCGAGTTGATCATTTTTTCCGAACGTCCGATTGGAATTAAGTTTGGACAAACAACGTTTATCCACTATATAACTATAGACACTTCATTTTGCTGCTGTATTGAACCTTTGAATTGAGCCTTTACAAAACTGAAAGCGAGACTTGCCAATGGATGTGCAAACTGCAGGGGTGGCATTGCGCATTTCGAAACGAGTAACTCATTTCGAGAAAATTCGAACTCAAATCAAAATGGTTTTAGTATTATGTATATTTTTCAAGTTCATATTTTCGGTGTACTAGATTTAGAGCAAACTTTGTCTCGTAGAGAAATGTAAAATTTTTGGGTTCGTAAACAAAGCTAAGTCAAAGGCATGTCAAAATGGTCGAAACGAACAAAAATCACTCGTTTCGAAATGCGCAATGTCACCCCAGTTTTCGCAGGAATGACCAGGCATCTAGAATCGGCAACACATTTTGTAGTCCAACGATAGCAGTAATCATGAACTGGAGGATGTTTGACAACTACACCCACAGTGGTAATGAATCTTTTTGGTCGCCAACGTTCAATATCAAGAAAACGGAGGTACAAACAAATTCAAAATCGAAGCGCAGATATTCGGTAATGCATCGAAAAATTGATGAAAGATGTGACGGCGACGCGCTCTAATCATTCAAAGAACATCAAATAATTATTTTTACTCATATTTTAACTATTACTATTCAACTTACTTCAGGCGTGCTCATTTGAAAGATTATTTCTGCTTCACGCACAGTCAAAAATTGGCAGGTGTCATCACTGTACCTTCATCATCGAGAATTACAACCACGACTGGCACGAAATACTGTGTCTCGACTATTATAGCTTTATGTGGTCTGCATCAAGACGGGTCTATGGTACTAGGTGAGGCCGTTTCGTCACTAAGTTGGTTAGGGGAGCAGTATATGAAAACAGCACGGAAGAAAGTAGAAGGGGAATTATTTGCTTGTAGCGTGAAAGAGACAGACTGATCACGAGCGAGCTTCGGCAATAGCGTATTGTGTTTTGTTTACAAACAAAACACAGTAGACTTCCAAGATGGCTGAAGAGTGGTTTTAGCAAGTTGGCCCACCTTAGTATATACTTCTAGGCGCCTTGGTCTGCATCAAGGCGCCTAGAAGTATATCCAAAGGTGAGGCCATTTCGACACTAATTTGGTTAGGGGAGCGGTATATGAAAACAGTACGGAAGAAAGCAGAAGGGAAAACATTTGCTTGAAGTGTGAAAGAGACAGACTGATCACGAGCGAGCTTGGGCACAAGCGTATTGTGCTTTGTTTAGATACAGTGAAGACCCGATTATCCGCGAGCGGATGATCCTCGATGCGGATTATTCGCGACAGTGAGTTCCATAGTAAATCTATAGACCTTCCCGGAATTGCTCATGCACTTTTGTTTTGGTCATGGCTTTTACATTATCTGACCAATGGTGTACAGGACCTTGTAGATGGATAGTTTAGTGATTTCTGTATTGATAAAACATAGTTTTCAGGCTGATTTTTTTTTCGTGTTTGAAACTCATTTTAGTCCTTTATTGCGTTATCCGCGATTTCCGTTATTCGCGGTGTAGATGAAAGCAAGGCGCCTAGAAGTATATACTAAGGTGGGCCAACTTGCTAAAACCACTCTTCAGCCATCTTGGAAGTCTACTGTATTTTGTTTGTAAACAAAACACAATACGCTATTGCCGAAGCTCGCTCGTGATCAGTCTGTCTCTTTCACGCTACAAGCAAATAATTCCCCTTCTACTTTCTTCCGTGCTGTTTTCATATACCGCTCCCCTAACCAACTTAGTGACGAAACGGCCTCACCTAGTACCATAGACCCGTCTTGGATGAAAGATGGAACGACTCGCGTAGTGTTTAGCCAAGACACAGTTTATGGTACTGATTGTGTCAGCTCTCCATACACACAGAAAAATATTTTGTAAACATGAAACATGAAACCGTTGTAAATACCTCTAATTTGCTAGTTATTATCTACCGGACTTACTACGCGTTTATTTGATAAACATTTGACCTCGGTTGTGAGTCTATGTTCGTAATCACGTAAACAATCACGCCACATCACCGAGGGACGCGCCGACACTAGGTGGATGTACTGAGTAGGCAATTTTGAGTGATAAAAGTTTCGCGAGAACTTGGTTCGACTTCTTTCTCTGTTAGATGTCCTTAGTATTAAGTAGTGAGTAAATCCGTTCACAAGTGAATAAAGTGTTTAAGAAAAGTTTTTAAAAACTTAATTGATCAAGTGAAAATCCTTTCTATGCACTTTTTGTTCGACTCGAATTGAATGGTAACCCAATAACAACCCAATGTCACTTCGTAATGCCAAAACCAGTGATTCTGTAAGAGGTTGGCACATATCACGTGGACAGAAAATAACGATTTTTGATTCTCGACAAATTGGCTTTATAAGTGGTTCTCGGTTGTTTTCTGTTTTTTTTTATTTTGCCTTCAATATTCCCCAAAAAATTATTTTGTGCCGGAATTATTTCAAATTCCATATATGTCATCTTGTTTTTTTTTCGGTGCTAGAATCAGTTTCAAAACATTACTTATTGGAGAGCAACTTCACGCCAAACTAACCGGGTGCTGTCACGACTCGTTTTCAAACGATGGAATTTAGTCGCAATTCGATTTTCATCTTGAATTTCTTTCCGAAATAATGGAGGAATCTCCACGTGACAACAGGAAGAGGAGTATAATTAGGGATACCATCTGTCCTAATTTAGCAGGACACATTCTGATTTTGAGATGCTACTGGGGCTCCTGATTTATTTTTCATATTCTAGTATTTGCCCTGATTTTTATAAGAAATTGAATTTTGTTGACGAATCATAATTCATAATAATTCATTTAATTTTTTTGTATTTTGTTTTTGAGTAAAAACTTTTTGACATAGGATTAAGTCTTTCGGGAACATATTGGGGTACAAATTGAAAAATGAAAAATCTGCCGCACAGCGAAAATTATCCAATTTCAAGCGCGTATCAATTGGCAGAAGCAATCTATGCTCTTCAAGTTGATCATTCAATGCGAATACGGGACTGTGCAATGAATTATGCCTTTGTTTTGATTTGCTGATGAGGTAAATTCCACGTTTTAATTGATCCAATTTGGGCCTACCATGTTCTCATCTCATCCCCCTTCGAAATTTTCATCGTGCACCATCCAATGACTAATCACCATCCTTCTGCCATCATCGCTCAGTTGTACCACTGGTGACTGAACTGAACTGAACTAACAATACCCAATAATCAACCTAACGCCCCTTTTCAGGGCCATCAAAATATTATTATGGAATTTTCCAAACATTTCCAGAATCAATATGCAATAATAGCTCAACGTAATCCTACGTCATATGCGGTCGTTTATCGAAGAAAGCCCTCCTGTAACTTTTTATTGGTGACTAAAATTTTGCAAGCGTTTAAAGAGTGACAGTTACACCTTTCACGAGATCTTCCATTAGTTTCATTCAGAGTTTTCGTTTCACCGGGTTGTTTTGTGTTTTGTCTCGATATTCCAAGTTGGTTTTGAAATGTCTAAATGAGAATGTCATTTTACCGACGAATTGCGCCAGAAGTACCTTAGTCATATAAAAAACGTAATGATTATGCGACTAAATGCTGCATATGATTTATAAGTGTAGGTGGCCAATAGCGGTATGTGTATTTTGTCGTTTTGTTGAAACAGAAGTATGAAATACACAATGAACCATTGCAGGTAAATCTGATTTGTAAAAGTATATCCAAACACCGTAACATTGCAAGAATATTCAATTGGAATCCACTTCCAAATCCATGCTGAATAAATAAAATAATATAAAAATCATATCGCTCAGAAGATTTGGGCTGCAGAAAAAACTCTTGCGTTTCATACATCATAAAAGCTCCAAATCCATGGATTGTCTCCGGTACTACGGGCATGTTTGATGACTCGGAAACCGTCCACCAAGAAATCTCCTGTTCTCGTACATAACATAAGTCATCACCTTCGGAGTGTTTTCACTGCAAGGATCGTCCGAAAAAAACGTTAAATAAATAGATCTAAGTATTTTGGTCTCTTGAAGTGCAAATCACATACAACGTGTTTTTTTTATTTATATCTCAGAAGAATGATAACGGTTTGGTCATTATCATAGCTTTTACAGGTGTCCTTATTTTCAACTCCGACTAGATGGTATCGATAGGTATAATGAATATCCACGCTTGACCGAGGAAGGGAGGTGGATGTCTGTGTGTGGACCTAAACTACATTCAGAATTTGATTCACTAAGTTTTGATACTAAAAAGTCTCTTCTACTAATGTATATGCTATCGTAAATTTCGAACCCGGATTACAATTTCTACATTTCAGTGTGATGCGATCAGTGGATACCAAGAAACGAGTAACTGAAACGAGTACAACGCCGTGGTGAATACCAAGGCGCCTAGAAGTATATCTTAAAGTGAGGCCTTTTCGTCACTCAGTTGGTTGGGAGAGCGGTATATGAAAACAGTACGGAAGAAAGCAGAAGGGGAATTATTTGCTTGTAGCGTGAAAGAGACAGACTGATCACGAGCGAGCTTCGGCACTAGCGTATTGTGTTTTGTTTATAAACAAAACACAGTAGACTTCCAAGATGGCTGAAGAGTGGTTTTAGCAAGTATATCCTACCTCAAGGCGCGTAGAAGTATATCCTAAGGTGGGCCAACTTGCTAAAACCACTCTTCAGCCATCTTGGAAGTCTACTGTGTTTTGTTTGTAAACAAAACACAATACGCTAGTGCCGAAGTTCGCTCCTGATCAGTCTGTCTCTTTCACGCTTCAAGGAAATAATTCCCCTTCTGCTTTCTTCCGTACTGTTTTCATATACCGCTCCCCTAACCAACTTAGTGACGAAACGGCCTCACCTAGTACCATAGACCCGTCTTGTCCTACCTTAGGATATACCAAGGCGCCTAGAAGTATACCCTAAGGTGGGCCAGCTTGCTAAAATTACTCTTCAGCCATCTTGGAAGTCTACTGTGTATTGTTTGTAAACAAAACACAATACGCTAATGTCGAAGCTCGCTCGTGATCAGTCTGTCTCTTTTACGCTTCAAGGAAATAATTCCCCTATTGCTTTCTACCGTATTGTTTTCATATACCGCTCCCCTAACCATCTTACTGACGAAACGGCCTCACCTTAGGATATACTTCTAGGCGCCTTGGGATATACTTCTAGACGCGTTGATGTCAATGAGGTACATATGAGGTGGAGCAGTAGGCGAAGTGTATATGTATTGGCAACCAAAATATCGTGTCGTAATTATTTGCATTCAATGTGAAATGTATATGGAAGAAACAAAACAATGTTGAAAGTACTCACGGTTGCATGATAATTTGTGCCAAAATTCTCATGAAATCATTCAACTGGATGTTTTATAACAGATGACAATTATATCGTGACTTATTTCGATTATTCATGTAGTAAAAAGGACCAGAGAGCAGTCGTATGCTTAGTTCTCGAAAGCAGTAACATTTTCGGTAAATTTTGATTAATTGGCGATTATTATCTCACAACATACACACCGACACTTAGAGTTTTCGAAACATCAACTCCATAACGGTAAAATAATGAAACTTCGTTTGTTTTTATGAACGTGTGGAAGTGAAAATGGCACATGGAAATATCACTTTTATCCATCTTTTTCGACGTGATTTCACAAATATTCACTCCACGCTATCACATTAACCTCATATTTGGCGGGAGTTTTACAAAAATGTACGTTTTTAATTGATAAATTAATTTTGAAAATAGCATTTTTACATGGATGCGGATATAAACACAATGACTGATGTCACTATTTGCGAACAAGTTATGGCAGCGCATGCTATGTCGCTCGAAACTCGACCATCTTCATTACCTTTTTTCCAGGACATTGATGTTATGTTACTTTTTACTTATAACAATCTAGTACACAGGAAAAGTGTTTTTACTAAAAGTTAAAATAAATGAAAAACAATAACGAACTACATTTTTCCATAAATTAATGCTAACATTCACAATTATAAGGTCCCAACTGACACTTTAGCAGGAACTAAAATTTCAGTATTATTGAGTTGTTTTAAAAATTATGTATTCGGTGTGGCCCTGCATTTCTTTCCGACGAAAATAGCTTCTGGACTGAGAAGAAATCTCGCGTCATTTTTGAAAAGGTCCTATGTAACATTCACATCAACTCAAGAAAAACGAAGTTGAAGACCGGAACATTGTTCCGTGAATTGTTTCAAAAGGAATCAATTTTTATCACCACTTTTACCAATATCAGATAATAATAACGCTGAAAAATCAATCGTAACTGTTGTTATGTGATTTTAGTTTGAATTTGAAGCCTCCGAGCGAAAAATATTACATTGAACGTTTTGGCTGACCGCTTTGTACATTGGACAAATTACGTTGCACGATAAGAATTTGAAAATAACTGCTGAACAACAATTCAAATACTTGCACTTCATGTTAAAAACATATCATTATTGTTATTACTCGTTGAATTGCACTAAAAACAATATCAACACCCAAAAATAACAAACATTCTAAATGACCGAAGTCACTTCAGATATGACAACACTCTAACTAAAGTTATCAAGTAAAATGTACTGATCTCTCGTAATAATGTATATCACATCTGACATTTGCTTTACGAAGTTTTGATAAAATGTACTAAAAATGTGTGCATTTTTCCTAAAAAAAGACCAGATAATAGGGGGTCGGTTTCGGACCAGCTGCTGATTGGTCAATTCTAAAGGGTTGCCAATAACATTTGAAAATACACTTCGACACTAGTTTTCATGATAAAACATAACAAAAACATACAATTTGTTGTGAAATATGCAACAATTTTACTTTAGATCATCGAAATGTAATTATTCATATAATATATTATACAAAAACATAGGACATAGGGATAGGGATGTGAAAAAATAGTCTTCAGAAACTTTAGAAACTTGACAACATGATTGGTTCGGCATCCCTGTTGCTCGCACTTGGTCGAAGAGCAAGAGCAAGAAGCCAGTTGTCACGTCTTTTCTACCAATGTATCGACTACTAAAGGCTGATTTAGACGATGCCAGTCAGCGCTCTAGTTGAAGTATCCAGTGAATAGAGAACAGACACTCTGTTCAAGTTAGAGGCCAATTACTTGTTCGATACTGTTAAAAGTAACTTGAACAGAGTGTCTGTTCTCTGTTCACTGGATACTTCAACTAGAGCGCTGACTGGCATCGTCTAAATCAGCCTTAAAGATTTGGTAGCTCCAGCCAAGGCGTTATACTATAGGTGGACCGCAATGTCAAAATTGCTGTTCGGCCATTGCTCGTGAAAAAACAAATTTGTTTACAAAACAAATCATATCTTTTGGTGACAAATGCATTCGTTGGCAAAATAGCTGCTCGCGCTTTACTGTAGGCAGGTAATTTTCTGGATTTTTTCGTATAACAATTTCTCATAATTGCTTCTACTTTTTCAGATATCTACAATCAGCGGTCGAATTAAAAACAGTGCAGAAGGATGTTTTGAGTATATTTTACCTTCTAGCCGCGCAATCAATGCTTTTCTTTCCAACCAAGCAGTGTTTTAATCGTACGTGGTTTTATTGAGCATTTAAAAAAAGTGTTATTTTTTTTTGTTTTATCATCAGGGCATAAGCATGAAATAGAATCGTACGTGGTACGAATTTATCGGCACAATCTGATCAAGGACGGAGGCATCATCAAACGGAAACTACGCGAGAAACTTTTCGAAGAGATAAAACTGCGCCGCAACACTCGTGTCAAAATGGACGAGTTGGGCTGGGTGCAGATGAACCACGATTTGATAACGCGTAATGAGCCAATCCAACAGCATGCCAATGGTAATCGACCAAATCATTTTAAATTCAACATGGAGCGGTTGCGAAACATACTGGAGCAGCACAAACAGAACAATCACGCTGGTGGGTCGGTTTGATATATTTATTCCGCTAAAGAATGATTATATTTGTTGATTTTTCAGAGTTGACTTCCAAAAAGCAAAACAAATTCCTGCGTATGCTGGATGCAATTTTACAAATCGACAAAGTTTTGAAGGAAATTAAAGAGATCTTCTTCTTCTTCTTCAATGGCACTAACGTTCCTAGAGGAACTTCGCCGTCTCAACGTAGTATTACTTGCGTCATTTTTATTAGTACTTAGTTGAGATTTCTATGCCAAATAACACGCCTTGAATGCATTCTGAGTGGCAAGCTCTAGAATACGCGTGATCACAGGCAAGTCGGAGGAAATTTCTTTGACGAAAAATTCCCCCGACCAGAACGGGAATCGAACCCGAACACCCGGCATGTTAGTTATGACGCTAACCACTCGGCCACGGGAGCACAAAAGAGATGGTAGTGGCGAATCGACTTTCATCGGAAATTTGTTATGTGACTGCGGTGGAACGTATGCTGAAACACAATTTGGACCCCTCTTTGCGCTGCTGCTTTGTATTCCGAGAGTATTTCCGCACTGCCGATGAGTATACCAGTCATTTCGAAAAATTGCACGGTGAGAAATTTCTTATTTTTGAGGCGGTGGATCGATTTCAGACTAGTCAAAAGGTCAACGTTCTACATCACTACAATGCCCTTAATCCGGTGACAATATTCACGATTTGCAACGTATACAAGCCCTAATAAAAAAAAACCAAGAAAATACGGGTCTAATATTTTACAATAAAGAACAAATCTACCACTTTCCACGAAAATCAGAGAACCACTATATCAGTTCGACATGGAATGGCTGATACATATAAGTTAGAGAAAAGGTTTAACTTTGGAATTCAACATCCTATATTTCCTCGTACCATTAAGTTCATGGCGCATTTGATGTCGGTCATCGTAACTGCTGCTATGGAAATGACGTGAGCATATACCTTGTTTTTTATCTCCATCTCGGAGAAAAGTGTGGTAAACAATGTCCGGGTTATTTTTCGTTATGAGAACCTTGTTTCCACATCCTTTTACTGCACAATAATACGGCATCTGAAGTAAATAAAATATTCACAATATAATTTTGGCATGATAGAGAACCGCGAGATGATGGATTATCTGTGGAGGAGTTGGACAACAGATTTCTTAGACTTATAGCAACTTTATCACACCCACAAGCTCATCAAATCCTCACGGTTCCCCAAAAATATTGAATAATATATAATATAAATACCTTATTGCAGCTATAGTACACTATTTTTCACGAATATACAGTCAACTCTCCCTAATTCGATATCCAAGGGACCATCGAGTTAGGGAGGTATCGAGATACAGAACATTTTTTCATAGTTTTTTTATGCCACAAATTGCAAATATATGATGTTAGGGTAAGTGTCCCAATATTAGGGCTTAAAAATATGACCCAATTAGGAATAAACCAATTATGGTACATGGGGTTTACTATAATTGGTACCATTGCGTATACAGGATATTACTATAATTGATTTGTTTTTGTGCATTAGTACATTTACCCTATATGTACTAATGCGCATGTACTATTATACATTCTTTTCTCAAATTTTAATATAAATTTAAAATACATAGGATGTTTGTTTAGTAGGCCAATTTTATTGTAAAATGGAATTGGAAATGGAAAAGGAACTAGGTTAACAAAGAAAATATTAATTATGTATGTAATTCAAACTAAATTGTAACGATCACACAGGAACTGTTCAATCGCAAAGAAATGTTCAAATAGTTTCACGGGAACATTTTCAGTTGATTGCAATATTTCGGACATATTCTTTAGGTTCGATTTAACGTTCGAAGGTGTAATTTCAAAACAATCAGCTGAAACTTCCTGAACCTCCTCTAACTCCATAGGACTACTATTTTCAACGTTTTTTTCAGCTTCTTCAACACTTTCCAGTATATCGGTATCAGTCATTAGATCACAGCAAATCACGTTTTGATCCATTTCGCAATATTCATCAAATGACGATGAACAATCGAATGGTACTGCACTGTCGACAGCAGCAAGCTCACGACGCATTAATTCTGCCAGCGGAATATCATCATCATCATTTATGGAAAATCCTGCTTTCCTGAAGCAATTTTGAACAGTCTCAGATTTAACCTTATTTATCCAAGAGCGTGAAAGTAATTCAATTGCATCCAATACCGATATATCTGAAGGGTCCTAGAGTATATTTGAATACAGTATGAGTGCTGAATAACATGAATGTAAAAAGGAAAAAAATACCGTTGTATCCTCCATTTCTAGCAGTCTTCGTTTTACTTATTCATGGCGATAGTACTGTTTCAGGTTCTTGATTATGCCCAAGTCCAGCGGCTGAACTACTGAAGTAGAGTTTGGTGGAAAAAACTGCAAATTTATCGATTTAAGCTTTGGTTGGAGAGATTTTGGGTGCGCTGTACAATTATCAACGAACATGCCCACCTTTGAGGAGAAAGAGATATAAGTATGATACATTCCCATTACACATAATTCCCGAATCAATACCTTTCTATTTTCTTTGGAAAATCTTTCGTCAAGTTGCATAATCCATTTCTCAAAAAGAATAGAGGTCATCCAGGCCTTGGTGTTACTCTCGTATATCACTGGTAATGATTTCTTCTTTTTGAAACACCGTGGGTTTTTACTCTTTCCAATGACCAGCAATAGTAGTTTATCGCTTCCGTCCATGTTGGTTGCACACATGACTGTCAGACGTTGTTTCGAATATTTTCCTCCGTGGCAAGTTTCTGATCGAAATGCAAATGTTTTGTCTGACAAACATTTGTAGAAAAGTCCTGTTTCGTCTGCATTGTAGATATCACGTGCATCATACTCGGCGATTATACTGGGTAGGGGTTGCGAAATCCAGTTGTCCGTTACACTGAGATCTACACTGGCACTCTCGCCACATAGCTTCCGAAATGTCATATTTTGCCGTTTTAAAAATTTACTTAGCCATCCAGAACTTCCTTAAAATTGGGAATTCCCAGTTTCTGGGCAAATTCGCAAGCCTTCTCCCGAAGAATAGAACCTGAGAGAGGTAAATTATTCTCTCTGGCTTGAAAAAATGAAAAAATGAAAAAAGCCCATCGAGTAATAGAGGCATCGAGTAAGGGAGGTATCGAGTTATACTTATGACAGACATGCAGCTGTACTTGCGTTGTACTTCGAAAATTGTATGTCTGTCACCATGTACAGCGCTAGAACCATGCAAGCAACTCGGTACAATCGCTGTACCTGTACCGACCTATTTTACCGCTGTACATGGCTACAGTTGTACTGTGCGCAGCGCCATAGACGGTTAGTGGTGGGTAGCATGAACAAAACGAATCAAAACATTTGGTATACATTCTTTTCAATGACTTTCTCTTGAGTTAATAACTCAGATTGGATACATATTTGTTGTGTTCGATAGTTTAGACGCTAAATAAAAACCTTTTTCATTGAAATATTGGTGAAAATACAATGCAATAAATTCAAACTTCTGATTGTCAGTCTGACATGCGGTACAATGTACAACTAAAGTATGTGTGTCATGCTATCGTGGTACCTGTACAACGCTGTACACGTACAGCGCTAGTACAGTTGTATGTCTGTCCATGGTATTAGGGAGAGAAGAATGCATGTAAAATCAAAGGTGCCATGAAATTCATCGAGTTAGGGAAAATATCGAGTTACAGAACATCGAGTAAGGGAGAGTTGACTGTATATTTGTTTATTTCTTCCTTCAGTTGTTTTTCTCAGCGAGTTGATATGAAACCATAACCACACAACCAAACAAAAAGTAAATAATTCAGAAAGCTACGTCTCGCTACTCGTCTCACGTATTGTCATGAAAGTGTCAAGAACGAAACACCTATAGTTTAGCATCTTGGCTCCAGCTACGAATTGTTTCTTCTAGTGTGAAAAAACCGTGAATCTTCCCACCTTTTACCTTCATCTCGGATTTACACCCTGTAAGTAAACATCATACATGCAGTTATTTATTTTGATTCATACACACAAAAAAGCAAATGAAGGAAAACAAATCCATTCAATGTGTCAAGTGTTGCTTTCGTTGCTTTATCTTCTGAAAGTGTCTTAAACGACTGAATTATATGTGATTTATGTTTTGTTCGAGTTTGTGTTCCATTCCAAGAATTTGTTATTAATGTATTCGATGAAATGCATAGTTTAATGTTGGTGCAGCAGAGTTAAATGCGGATAATAACGTTATGGTTTGCCACTGCGTATTGCGATAATGGAGTAGAGATAAGAAGTATTTGTTAAGGGACATCATTGTGGTGGAGTTGCGGAGTTTTTCTATAAATAGGTCACATTTCAATTGATGAATTGAGCCGCATTTCGAAATCAAAATGAAGAGGTTGTTTAAAATAATTACCCATACGAGGAGTTTCCACAGTAAGAAAAATTCTGTATACATTCACCCGATTCAGACGATAATCTTCTGTTTATACTTTAACAGCTGAGGATCTCCTATTGAATCCGAAGGAACATCCGGATCTCGGATTGAAGGACATTGTGGAAATATATCATCCGGAAGATGATGGCGTTCGATTGCTGCTACAGGTGACATGCCTCACGGAAGATGTGATGAGTCGAGAGACGGTCAGCGTTGAGGCGAATATAGCGGTCGCATTTAATCTGAAACCGTACAAGGATGTATTCATGCGGAAAGTGGATCCAAGCGAGGTGGCACTCGACTCGGTGGAAATCACCTTTAAGGACCAATATATGGGTCGGTCCGAGATGTGGCGACTGAAGACGTGTCTAACCAACACTTGTGTGTATTCAAACAAGAAGATCGAGTACTGTGAGGGATGTATCCGATGCCAGGTGTACGAAATGTGGTCCCAAGGTGATCGAGTTGCATGCGGAGTGATTACAGAGGACACAAAAGTCGTGTTCAGGAGTAACACTTCGATGGTGTATCTGTTCATTCAGATGTCTTCGGAAATGTGGGATTTCGATATTCACGGGGATTTGTATTTTGAGAAAGCGGTGAATGGATTTTTATCTGATTTGTACACAAAGTGGAAGAAGTTGGGAAGCAACCATGAAGTAACTATCGTTATGTTCTCGAGAACATTTTATGCTGCTAAAAGCCTCGAAGAGTTTCCTCTGCATATGCGCGAGTGTCTTCAGATTGATTATAAAGGTCGATACTATGAGGATTTCTATCGTGTAGCAATTCAAAATGAACGATGCGATGATTGGAGTTCCACGCTGGTGCAACTACGACGTCTTTTCACGGGATATCGCGACGTTGTGCTTAAATATCACGTGCGACCGGATTCGGATATCAAAATACCACCGGCAACAAACTCGACGGCTGCACAGGGAAATTTCCTGGAAATCTTGAACATTTCATTGAATGTGTTCGAGAAACATTATTTGGATAGAAGTTTCGACCGAACTGGGCAGCTATCGGTCGTTATCACACCGGGGGTAGGTGTTTTCGAGGTTGACCGTGAGCTTACAAACATAACAAAACAACGTATCATAGATAATGGAGTCGGTAGTGATTTAGTTTGCGTGGGAGAGCAGCCGCTCCATGCGGTTCCGCTGTTGAAATTCCATAATAAGGATTCGCTTACATCGATAGATGATTACTCTATGCCTCACTGGATCAATCTCAGCTTCTATTCCACTGATAAGAAAGTGGCTTACTCAACTTTTATTCCGCGGATAAAACCACCACCAATTGCATCGGAAGGCTCATTGCGCGAATCATCGGACTCGTTCAAACTGAAGCTTCCCAAAAAGGAAAACAAAAATGAATACATCCACAACTGTCTTTTTGATTACGATGCCTATGATGATCAGATATTCCAGATGCCAGCGGCTCACGGTACTTGCTCTCTGCAACGAGTAACGCGCACTAAGAAAACTTCCGTCCCTAGCTTGGACGGTTACGGAACGTATGGCAACAGTCGAGAGTGGGACAGCCTTTCGTCGCCTTCGAACTTTCAGAGGAAAATGTCGGATCCAGATATTCATCACTTCACTAATAATAGCATAAATATTAGTTTGAATTCGTACAATAGCTCACCGAGTGCCTTTCACAAAAGTATGGAGAAGTCCAGCGGGCGTGATTTTGGAACGCCGAATGGACCAGTGGTTAGAACCGGAAGGGCACTGATCAACCCGTTTGATCCATCCCATGTGACAATCAAGTTGACATCCAACAGAAGACGGTGGACACATATTTTTCCGAAGGTTTGTTACCTCTTTCGTTAGTTTTTTTTCTACTGAGTTTATTTACAAATAGTTTAGGAACGTTAAGCATAAAAAGAAATGTCTCTATGAGAGGAACTATGCTTATTAGTGAGAATACTTTCATTATTTTCGATATAAAGCGCTTGTTCACTAACTGGGCGTTCTTTAACCCTGATGTACTCGGGTGCAAAATCATAAAAAGTATACTCGCGCACGGTGTCACAGACCGAAAATTAAACTTCTCTGTAATGTTTCCATTGTGTATTTTTCAGGCTTTATTGGCATTCATTTGGAGAAGAGGGTATGATTGAATGAAAAAACTCAAAAAAATATGTTTTCTTCGTCTCTATTATGTTTTAAAAGCCATCTAATTCAGCCTCATCGAAACAGAGTAATTTTTGATATTCCAACACAAATAACGAAATTCGAATTTTTCACTGTTATTAATTAAAAGTAAGCAACTGAATATAATTCATGGCAGTTTAAAGAGCTATAAAATAACATAAAAACGTATTATTCGGTTGTGGTTTCATTGGAGTAAGAATCGGAACATAGCACAACTGCATGCTCGAAGCAAACATATTTTTTAAATTTCATGTAGTTGTTGCGTGTTTTTTGGGTTGTTTTTTTTATCAAAGAGAAGAACATATAACGTATTCTAGATAATTACCAGATGATAAAGGTTCTGGAATATAAAGTTTGCATATTTCTAATATTCTTTGTATCTGTATTCTTGGTAAACTAAGAATTATTGTCTTTTTTTAGATGGTTTTTAAAATGGATATAAAAGGTTTTCTAAGAACTTCCTTTTATTTTAATTGTTTTCTTGTCAATATTATAAAATAATATCCCCGAAACTGTAACTGTTAAAAGTTTACTGTTTACAATTTTTCCACAAGTGAAATTCTTTCACAAGTGTGTATATGTATGACCATTATATTTAGCGAATAACTATACAAAAGTCAAGCATTCATATTTTGCTTTTGAACGTATCTAACGACGAATATATCGACGAATAGTTAATATATGGATCGTTCAATCCAGTTACAAAAGGTACTGAAATCAAATATGAATAGTCCGGTAATGATCTCATGCATCATATTCAATAAATATTCCACGCCGCTAACATTAATTTATACATTTCATTCAACAATATTCTAGAATATGAAAAATGGCACTTGTCCAAAAAAGGTACTCCTATACTCGCGTCGGTGTGTCAGACCGAAAGTGTTAAAAAAGTGGCACACGTCCCCTTTGTACCAACACATGCGATACACTAAACGATGACGAACGACGAATAACGAAGCTAGAGAGAATCGCAAAGTCGTAGTGTTGATGTTTTCTGAGAAATGAACGAATTATTGATTTCTCGGTCTGACAGACCAATGCGCGAGTGTAGGAGTGTTAACTGGGAAGCTTTTTAACTGCTATAGCCCAGTAAAAAATCAGTTAAACGACTATTCGTACAATCTGCGTGATTGAACTGTAAATACAAAAGTCAACATTTATTGCAGATTATCGGCTCAACATCGATTCAGTTTTCGGGACTTCGGACCAACGTCCAATTTATCAATATCGGGTTGCTTTTGTATTGTTATTGTATGTTCAGTTCATGCAATAATGACAAAAAAGGTTATGTTTTGTTCATCCAGTTCTATCAAATAAAATTTCAACATACAAAATGTAATCGATTAATTTGAAAAGCAGAAAACCGGAACTTTGTGCAAATGAACTGTGTGGCGATGGTCCGAGACTTTTCGAACTTGGGCACTTGTTTATGGTGGCACAATTTGCAGATGGGTTCACTTACACGCTCGAAGTATTTTGCTGCTGGATGTCTTATCCGTTTTGAGACTTAGTACGCATCACGAACATTATTCTCGTGCTGAACACAGTGCGGTCCGGAACGATATCATATTTGTTCTCTCATCACTGTTATCTATTTGATAACACATTAAACCAAAAATTCGTACGTTTCATTCAATCATACACAGCTTATATGGACGTTCTGAAAACCGACCGTCATTGCAAGCTCTGTATTATGCTTACTTCGTGCGTATTCTGAGAACATGGTAGCTAAATATGAACTGAGGTTGGTTATGACGAGCACAATATTTATAGTGCCTTCACGACCATCCGACGACATTCACCATTCGCTACAAATCTTGACTTCGATGGACTTACAAGCATATTCATATATTCCTTTTTTTTTTAGATTTTTGCTATTTCAATAACTTTTCAAAACTAGTTGGAAAAGTTTTTGAGCTATGGAAAATAGTTTTTGAGTCAATAAGTAACAAACATCACTCATACACCTTTTATCTTTCAAAAGTGATTGTCATCCACCAGATAGCGTGAAAATCGACACGGTGCCTCCACCGAACAAATTGCACCACTGTTTACGAAATATATTTCCTCCGTTCTTCTTTTGTATCGAGTAAAACAGCTGTGTTTGACATCCGCATTGAGAAAGACTGATGTCTGCTAGTTGGAGCAAGACTGTGACTAGAATAATGCTGATTATGGTTTGAATTATGGAGACAATAGAATTTATCAGTTAGTTCGCCTCTAGCTTTGAAAAAGGCTAATTTGGAGACTAAACTAAGCTCTCGGCTTCGAGAAAAACCATTTGAAAAACTTCGCTGCCGAAGGAAATTTCTTTGACGAAAAATTCTCCCGACCAGAACGGGAATCGAACCCGAACCTCTGGCATGTTAGGTTTGACGCTATCCACGGGAGCACTAGAACGAACGCTGCATTTTCTATTTATATTTCATGAAAACGTGCCCCGTTTTCTGGTTTGGCACCATTACTGAAAGACAAGCTTTTTTTTAGACCTACGTAAAAATAAGTGTGTAAGTGTGTGAGTTAATGAGTATAAGTATCGGATTAGAATTGATACAGGGAAATACTCAAAAATCCACTCTTTTCTAGTGCAAATGGTGGTCCTGAAAAGGATCGAAGGGTTTGCGTTCAAAGAAACAACTGAAGATGGTTGATACATGATTCATTCTTGTTTTCGTGAGAACAATGTACGAGATTTGTGTCCCTAATGTCAGTATGTATCTCTTCTTACAGACATTTACTGCCGTCACAGTCGATTTTATGTTTGTTCCACCACTACTATTATATATCTTTGACAACGTATAAAATTAACGGCACGTGCGATTCAATCGTACACGAACACTCTGCGTCTAATGGTATGAAAACAAATGTCAGGGCTCGGCAAAGTCATATTCAACTGAGAATAGTTAGCGGATTATTTGTTGGTTTGAGTTCATGGTGGGTAAACAATAAACCGTCCATTGATGGCGTAACTAGTTTTTTGCATCAGAAATCAAGTTTTCGTTTCACTTTATATGGACGTTAAAATAAGATTGTAAACGAATCGAAGCTACTGAAAGGAGAGTCGATTTTCATTTTATATCTTCGAAAGTTTCGGTCCCTGCTAATGATGTACGGATCCCATAAAAGCTTCCGCATCAATCTACTTGAAGCTTTTCTTAACGTTCGATTAATAACTTAACATTAACTTCACCAGGAAGAACCGTTTCAGCGCACCCATTCTTATAGCTCACGATTCTATATTCAACTCTGTCGCAATCCAACAGTCCATTGAAATTGTAAGGGCTATTCATATCAATTTTTTCCAAAATTTAGAAAAAAATATTTTTAAGAAAAATGAATTTTAATTTTCAAAACGTTTTTTTTCTATTAATTTTTTTAACACTCAAATTATTTTCTACATTTCATTCTCTAACTCTTTTTTGTAGGTCTTATAGCTTTTGAGTGATTTTTTTGTAATTAAGAGTTTTTTTCACCTTTTTTTTTCAATCTTATCTCAAAAATAATAAAACATATAAAACAAAAATTATAGATCATAAAAACATTGGTTGAAGAATATAATGTGAGAAAAAAAAATTATGTTTTCATTAAAAAATATCAAACAAAATTTCATCGAAATATTTCAAAAATTAAAATAAATTTTTTTTCTCGAAAAAAGTTTGTTTTTAAGTTCTGAAAAAAGTAGATATGAATAGCCCAACAAGTCACCCATGCATCCAAAGATGGGCACATTTACAGGGAAACAGTTTTTCCAATAACTATTTCTTCATGTTTTCTTTGAAAAATTGCTATTGATGTTTATCTCGTAACATTTTTATGTATAAATTATCCCGATTTACATGTTCTGCAATTTTTTTTCTATTTAGAAATATGTAAAGAACGTGTCAAACGTGAGAATTTACACACAAAAATGTTGTGAGTAAAACATTACTTTTTCAGATGTCTATATTTATAGTTTATATTTTAATAAGATCTAAAATATTGTCGAATACGTTATAGTGCTATCTTGACTTTTAAAAAATTGGGATTAGTTCTAAGTTTTCAAATAAAACAAGAAAAAGCTGTTGTTGGAAAAAGTTTTTCCCTTTAGAAGTGCCCATCTTCTGATGTATGGAAGATTTGTTGGAAATTATAAGGCTATTCACATAATTTTTTGGAGAATTTAAAAAAAACGTTTTAGAGAAAAAAGAATTTCAATATTTAAAATATTTTTTTAGTGTAATTTTACTTCATAAAATTTTTGATATCTTTTTATACAAATTCAAATAATTTCTTAAATTTCATCGTTTGAACAGAGTTTTGTAGATATTATAGTTTTTGAATCACAAATTTTTGTAAAAAATAAAGAGAAAAAATTTGGCCCTTTTCAAAAAGTAGTCCAATTTTTTTTTCGAACATTTCAAGTATGCAAATTTGCCCAAATGACCAATGTCTTTGCACCCTCAACGTATCACTGCTGTCTGAGATGGTGCTGCCAACTTTTAAGACGAGCTGGCGTGAAATCCGTCATATGCACGACACAGTGTATGCCTGGTATAGCAACCCGCACTTAGGAAGCGATTGGAAAAATGAAAGTCCACCGTAGCGAAGTCGCAATTGCTTTCGATTGATTTCTAATTCAGACTGTTAAAAAATGTGAGTATTAAGAAGCTAAAATTGAATTGGGATTCGCTGCAATCAAAAGTGTTGTAGAGAAAAATCAGGTCTCTTAGAAAAAAATCTTGATTTTTCGACAGAACTGTAAAGACTACTACACAGCATTTCTTCGAAAAATGATTGTTCACTTATGTCGTATTCAGAGACACGATATATTTCTTGTACCGATCCAGAAGTTATTGCAAACTAACTTTCCGCTTTTAGAAGTTCTGCCGAGATACCGTCCTTCCAGGCGGCCTTGTCGTTTCCACATCTTGTCCATCGCTCGCAATGCTTATCCTGTTCCTGATTTTTTCTTCTTCATATTTATTTGATGATGCCTGAAGGTGGTCTTTCCACCTGGCTATAACCGTCGGTAAGAAGGTTGCCGCCCTTGTCATTGCACATAGCCGGCATAGGGAAGTTCCTGCTTCTCACGGTGCTGACCTTTTCATAGAAGTTCCGCGCGTCGTTTCTCGCATAGCTGTTCTCTGTGCTGCCGAGCACCTGTTATTCGTACTCGCGCTTCTACCAACGGTGGACTCTTTCCATCAGCTTCGGCAGCATTCCGGTACCCCTCTATGTTCTGACGCGTAGCCACAGTGACGATTCGTCTGCTGACCTGGTTCTTCTCGTCTGCCACTCTCTGGCACTCGGCATTGAACCAACTGTTACGCTGTCGTGTCTACCACCTCTCTCACAGTGCCATCGAAACGCACCATGGACATTTTTCCACATCCCATTACCTGTTATCCGATCCGTTGATCCAGCTCCCTGACTTAGTCTGTGGCCACGTTGTCTCTCTGTGCGAGATTTCAGCACGATCGACAACCGTGCGCGGATATTACATACGACGAGATAGAGGTCAGAATCGATATTTGGTTCCTGAAAAGACCTCGCATCTACCACATCCGAAATGTGTTTATCATTGATCAGGACATGGTCGAAAGTTGTACAGCAAGATTTTGATGAAGTATGAAGGATTCATGCTGATGGATGACGAAACGTACGTGAAGATGGATTTTGGGCAGCTTCCAGGCTTGAAATTCTATAAAACCACTGCCAAAAGAGATATTCTCACAAAGATCCGGTGCAATTTTACCAAATTTGGTAAGCTGCTCCTACAGTCGAGTATTGCTTCAGTGATACCTCCTAGTTGCTCCTAATTCCGCCCAATCGAAAAATATTGGGCAGTTGTCAAGCGGAAATTGAAGAAAAGTGCCAAAGTCGAAATGCTAGGGACATGAAGAGATCGTGGAATAAAATTGCCGCTGAGGTTTACCAACAGAGCTTGAGCTTGGGTAGACTGTACATTTCATAGTTGCTCTCCGTGATTGACATGAACCAGTGAAATTGCGCAAAGAGCACACTGGGAGCTTGGGAGTAGCAAATCATTCTCATTTTGCAAGTTTCAGTGATTCGAGCCGCATCCGAAGGGCATCCGAAGGAAAGTACGAAAAATCATCGAAATTGTAACGGGATAGTTTCCTCGATATTTTGGTTGGAAAGAACAATAAATTATAAGCATTTTGATATAAAAACATTTTTTGCACCTTTGACCAATCCCGAGATACAACTTTGTGATTTCGGATTCTAAATGTTTCAAACCTTATGATCAGCATGTACCGCGAGTTTTATCGCTGCAGTTTGATTTTCGGCTTCAGATTGGACTGCACTTTCAAACTCTTTATTTAGTAATTCAATTTAAATTTAGTGTTTGGTTTAGATGGATCTTGTAATTAGGTCTCTAATTGTGCCCGTTGATACGACTAAGTAAAACAAGGAATAAACATGTCTTTAAAATATTGCAGGGACCGCAGGGTGTGTTAATCCAGCAGCATCATTATCAAGCCGTTCCTGCTACCAACAGAACATCGAATTATGCTGCCTTCGATTTGGATAGTGAGTATGCTCATACATCGACATGTACATGGGGCCGAGGAAGATACGGAAGTAACGCTTCATTCGAAAGCAGACTGAATAGTGAGGACTTGAATTACGATGCGGAGAATAAAGGTAATGATCTAACATAACACAAGTTTATAATAAGCATCATCTTTGACGTTTAGCGAAATGCAAAAAATCTGGTCTGCTACATTCGGCTGCCGGACCAACCGTGACTGTTACTCCTTCTAAGAGCCTCACATTGCTGTGGGGTGTAACCGGCGAACAAGAGTGGACTCCGTCGCTTACCACAGGTAACATTGGACCCAATGCATCGCAATGATTCCATTTCATTTTCCTGATCAATAACGTTTGTTTATCTTCTGTTTTCACCATCTCCATCGATTAATATAGCTAAATGAAATTTATTAATCTAATTAATCTATTTTTACGTTTCATGTGCTTTCATCGTTATATCCATCGGTCTGATTGATTCAATGAAATGTTGATGTTTACTTCAAAATTTATTCGTGGCTCTCAAAAAATAATCGTATCTCAATCATACGAACTTTATGTACATCTCGCACAAATACGTAATCGTAAAAATTGTGGATTACCAACGAATCCCATTCGTGAAAATACGAACTTCATAACTCTGTTGTTGTTTCATCATTGGACACATACTATTCCAAAACGGCGGACAACGAATGTCCGCTCATATCATCATGGACGACTTCAAAATGATCTTCCGAAATATCGAATACTGTTCGCTGCTGTCGCTGCTGCTGCTACCACTACTGCAACCACTATTCCGTACATTTGTTTACTTTCATCCTACTGATCATTATCTACCCAACATGTGCTACTCCTTCTTTTCTACACACAAAACCAAATGTACGAATCGAATCTCCCGCGTTGCGCACCGACATGGTTCCTGTGTTCCAGCTGGACGAGTGATTATAGGTTGGCCAATATGCAGCTTCTCATTAAACAACAATTCTACTACTAGTTGAGATTTACAGATTTTACTTTTGAGGTGGTACTATGGATACTTTGACTTTAAAGATTGATTCATACTGCCACCTCATGTGCTTTCTATGCTTATGCTCCTTAGCGGCTTTTGTTGTTTTGTTTCCCTATCTATCTATCTATCTTTCCAAATATATCTCTAAAGTATTTATACTTACACTTGTGCTGGTAGCGAATGGTATAAGATGGTTTTATCACATGCGTTCGTGTTAATTTATACGTATTTTTGTTTCACATGTTGCTGTAATTTACTGCACATTTTGTGGTCTCTAACATCTTAGATTTTGAATAGTTATATATTTATAAATGTTACTCTTTGTTGTTTTGGGTTTTATTGTAATGTATATTATTTCAAAAAATTGTAGATACTCAGTTTGGTGAATTCATTAAGTTCCTATAGCGATATGTGGGGTGCGTGCTCTCCACACAAGAAAATACATTTTTTATAACGTAGGAACATTTGTAAATTTTACATTTTACGCGGTTTTGTAAAGTCTCGCCCAGGTGCAATTTACAAGTTACCTACATAAGTTTACTGTACTTCAACTTCATTTATTTCAAGACTGGGTTCTAATCCATTTCAATCCAGCGATTTTTTCAGTTTTCTCTCCCGTTCCTTCTTTTACCTCCACTTTGTTCTTCTTCTTGGATGGCACTAGTGTTTCCCAGTGGAACTTTTGCCTTCTTAACGTAGGTATTAGCACCTCCACTTATGCTCTTGAATTTCCTTTATTACCGGCCTCTGATAACATCGACAGCTCTACATTCGAGTCTCATATACCCTATGCAAAATTTCAGCTCTATCGGACTTTATTTACTAGTGTCGGAAAGATGTCAAAGGTTGAGTTTTTTTGAAACCGTAAAATCACCCAGTACATGAATTTAGGGTTTAAAAAAAAATATACCAAATGTCTTAAAATTACATGAATCGTCGAGATTTACTGTTATCTAAAAAAAAAATCTGTCAAAAATCGACTTTTCGTACGGAAAAACTATTGAGAAATTGAAATTGTCTATTTTGTCAAAAAAGACAATTTTTGACAGAAAATTTCATCGTCTCAGTTCTTTTCATCAAGATTGTCGTCCGACATATTGTTCCAATCCTCTGCGGGATTCGAAATGGAATCGGTATATTTTCTACGCATACTGAAACATAGTTTCTTTTATTTTGTTCATTTCTGTTCTCATTCCTTTTCAATCTGGAAAGCAGAGGTTCCCATTGACGATTGACGTGGGTGCAGACACATCCAATCGAAACTGGATACCAACGATTCCATCAGACAATTTCCAATGTTGGCGGTAAAATACGACAAACATAATAAAAGAGTTTATCTACTATAAAAAAGACAATAAAATGGAAGAATGGCTGCATTTAAAAGGAGATTGTTGCTTTTTTGTTTTAAATCACATCAGAATTCATAATTTGTGGCTAAAAATTATTGTTGACGTACAACAATTCATAAAAATTTTATGCTCCACAAAGTTCGTCAAAAATAGTTTTACCATCTTGTACTCATTTTTTAAATTTTCTACATGACTTCTATTTAATATGAAAGAAATTTTAAAAAAATATTAAAAATACATGTATAAATTTAAAAAAAATAAAATTTAAAAAGACAATAAATTCGAAATGTTTTTTCAAATATCTCGAGAATGGATGCATTTAGAAGGAGATTGATGAAGAGCATTTTCGTTTTAAATCACATCAGGATTCATAATTTGTGGCCAAAAATGATTGTTAACATACAAAAATTCGAAGTTTCGTAAATTCATAAAAATTTTATGTTCCACAAAGTTCGTCAAAAATAGCCCATTCTTTAATTTTTCTACATGACTCCTATTTAATATGAAAAAAAAAATAAAAAAATAAAAAATACACATATATTAAGAACAAATATGAATTAGATATGTTCACATATCTCGAGAATGGCTGCATCCAGAAGGAGATTGATAAAGAGTTTTTTTATTTTAAATCACATCAGGATTCATAATTTGTGGCCGCCAATTAAAAATCCGAAGTTTCGAAAATTCATAAAAATTCAATGTTCCACAAAGTTTGTCAATAATAGTTTTACCATCTTGTACCCATTTTTTAAATTTTCTACATGACTTCTATTTTACATGAAAAAAATTAAAATATATATATATTTTTTAGATATTGCGAATTAAAGATTTTTTTCGTAAATTAAAAAAAAAAATTTTTTTCTCAGTGTATATTTTTTTCACGTTTGGACATCAATACTTTATAACTCTTTCTAGGAGCGTATTTCGGTAGCACACATTGTTTTTGATATATAAATTATCAAAGATTTCTCGCGTAACTTTTGAAAAGTTCGTATGTAACATTTACATCAACTCGAGAGAAACGAAGTTGAAGACCGGAACATTGTTCCGTGAATTTTTTCAAAAGGAATCGATCTTTATCACTACTTTTACCACTAGCGGACAATAATATCTCTGAAAAACCAATCTTAACTGTTGTTATGTGATTTTAGTTTAAAATTGAAGCCTGCGAGCGAAAAATGTTACATTGGACGTTTTGATTGACCGCTTGGTACATTGGACAAATTACGTTGCACGATGAAATAATAACTACTGAACAACGATCCAAATACTTGCACTTCGTGCTAAAAGCAGTTCATTTTTGTTATAACTTATTGAATTGCATTAAAAACGATTTCAACACCCGAAAATAACAAAAACTCTAAATGTCCAAATTGCGACTTAGTGTTGTTTTGATTGCTTTGTTACTTCGGACGTATCGAGCGTCAGAGGAAAGTGGCGTCCGAAGTAGCAGTCGAATGCTTAAAATTCGAATCTGTACATTGGATATTTTTTGTATCGGTGATAGAAGGTTGAAAAGGATAGATACTTGAACTGTTGTTTTTCGCAATGAATGCATTGCGAAAAACAACAGTTCAAGTATCTATCCAGTGATTGAGAACTAATAATGTGCATCCATTAACTCGATTTGTTTACATTTGTTACTTAGGACCTTTTCAAAAGTTACGCGAGATTTCTCTTACTAAAATCGATACGCCCTTTTCAAAAGTTATACTTGAGTCAAAAAATTCCCAAATGCTGTGGAAAACTTATATTTCCTCCAACCCAAACGGAATACAAACTTTCGTTCGAATCAAAAATACAAGTTTTTAAAATCTGCATTTTCAGTTCAATTTCATTTGCTCCAGACGTATTAAGGTGAAGGTGGAAGCTAGCCATTGTAGTAGTATAGGTAAACCCACGTGTAAAAATGGGGTAATAGTGTTTGTGAGAGAAGAGCAAAGCACACGTAAATAGATCAATTCACTTATCAGACTGTGTGGCGCTACATTGACACGAGTCTTTGAATAAATTTGAAAAAAATAACAATTCAATACTAAAGTAAAATGTATGAACGATATGTTCCGATGAACAATTGCAAATATAAATACAGGGAAACTTCGATATAACGTACCCTCGTTATAACGTACCCTCGATATAACGTCACTCGATATAACGAACATTTTACCTCGATACGAAGTACGAAGGGAAACATCATGAGAAAGGCTGGTTTCGTCTTCTGATTGAAGTTATTCATAAACTTTACTAAAACAGCAACACAATAATGTATTATAGACTACGTTTGTGAGTACTTTATTATGCTTCGATATAACGTACAATTCGATACAACGTACAATTTTGAAAGTGAAATGTACGTTATATCGAAGTTTACCTGTATATATAGAAGGTGCATTTGCATATGAAGTAAGATTCTGATTATACGCGAGCGTAACATGAGCAAATTCATAACACATGCGAATTGGGGCCCTTTTGGTATTAACAAGTTCTTCCGCATAGTAACTCGATGTTGATAATTCCTTAATGTTTTCCTTCGTTGATCGTATTGTTTTCACATATTCACGTTGGAGAGCCTTAACCCTTCTCTTCGTTGGCCGAGGCATTTTGATTGAATGTAGTACTTTTCCGTCTACTGTTTTTGAAGGCATAGGCAGCCGTGGCAGTGTTCCGAGCTTTGCAATACAATTTTCTTACCCAATGTTAAAGTTGCTAAAACTTACATTATAGACCCATTGAATGTAGAAATAATAATTGTATTGATATCAACACAATTTTATTCTATTGATTTTAATGACACGAAACGCTATGACTCAGGAATAACATTTTATTGAGTAGTTTTTATAGCTGTTTCGATGATGTTGTCTGGCATCAGCGTTGAAAAAATAACGATGCTTTCACCAATACAAACAAAACCATTGCCGAAAATTTCAGAGCAATAGCTCGAGTTTTCCGACGTTTTTCACTATACAGTGCGACAGCAGATGAAAATTTAATATCTTGTGAGTAATCGATTAGAGTTTGGGTGATAATACTTGATGGGAACTGTGCGAAAACGATCATTTTCTTCACACTGTTTCGAAAAATTATTGATTTTCGGGCGAGGGGTGAGGGAGGGAGTTGAATGAAATGAGCGCCATTGTGGCAGCCATTTGTGGCTAGCTTCCACCTTAAGCCTTAATGATGCATGCAGAAGAAGAGACTTAAACTACGGTTGGCAACACTTTGAACTTGTCGAAGTTGGAAGACATTTTGGAAGCTTCAGGCGGAACAACATATTGCCACATTTATATAAATAAAAATGGTTTGGTGTCCGTACATCACGATTTAACTCAAGAACGGAGCAACGGATTCAAACAGTGTTGGGGAGCCTGCCCGTAAAACTTCGATAACTCTGTTACAGGCCCCCAACATCGAGAGGTAAAATCTTCTTTTCCAAACCACAACTTCCTATTGCCGTCGGCAAAACAACATTCAAACAAAACTGCATTAAACACAATGCCGACGGCATACCAAACGATTGACCAGCACAAAACAATGTTTTTTTCGATTACTTATGAATAAACACTCAACGATGCTGGTACAAACTACTTTTAATTCACAACAATTACATTCCACATATATTTATACATAACAGTTCACAATATTACAACATATATTTCACAAAGTATTTGACACATCGTTACTCCGTGGTGGACCGAACTGAACTGCCGTCGCTCCTGATATTGGTCCCATGTGAAGTTTTGTCTGCCGATCGTTCTTCGGCAGACAAATGCTATGCATTATTTCTGTGTTAAACATGGTGTCTAAGTGCGTATGCTAAGCGTATGTAATGAAAGTATTATCCAGTGGTATTATATTAGGCTGTCAAAAAAGTCCTGCGGTATTTTTTTTGAATTTTCATTTGTTCATAAAATTAGTTACAATCATCTGTTTTAAGTCAAATATGCGCCGTTTTGTTCGATGACTTGTTCCCAACGAGATGCCAACTTCATAATACCCCTGTTATAGAAGCTCGCTTTCTTATTGGCAAAAAACTCGGATAGCCAATTTTCACAGGTCTCTTTTGTGGCTAACTTCTGACTACCTAGCTTGTTCGCCATGGACAAAAACAGGTGGTAGTCACTTGGTGCAAGGTCCGGACTATACGGCGGATGCAAAAGAACCTCCCATCCGAGCTCCCGGAGCTTCTGGCGCGTCACCGAAGAAGTGTGTGGCCTGGCGTTATCCTGATGGAAGACAATACGGCCTCTGTTTATCAAAGATGGCCTCTTCTTCATGAGTGCTACCTTCTAGCGGTCCAGTTGTTGGCAGTACACGTCCGAATTGAGCGTTTGGCCATAGGGAAGCAGCTCATAATAGATTATTCTTTGACAATCCCACCAAACACACAGCAGAACCTTCCTGGCCGTGAATGAGGGTTTGGCCACCGTATATGCCGCTTCAGCGGGCTTCGACCACGACCGTTTGCGCTTCACGTTGTCTTAAGTGACCCACTTTTCATCGCCAGTCACCATCCCGCTTCAGAAACGGGTCGATTTTGTTGCGATTCAGCAGCGATTCACATGCGTCGATACGGTCAAAGATGTTTTTTGCGTCAACGTGTGTGGCACCCATACATCGAGCTTCTTTGTGAATCCAAGCTTCTTCAAATGGTTAATAACGGTTTGATGACTTATCCCCAGCTCTTGGCCGATGCTACGGCTGCTACTATGCCGGTCTTTCTCGGCTAATTCAGCGAGTTTGTCGCAATTTTCGACAGGCCTTCCGGGGCGTGGCGCATCTTCGACGACCTCTACACCAGAACGAAAACGTTGAAACCATCGTTGTGCGGTGGAAATGGAAACTGTATCGGGTCCATAAACTGCACAAATTTTATTGGCTGCTTGAGATGCATTTTTGCCTTTGTCATAGTAGTACTGTAAAATATGTCGGATTTTCTCTTTATTTTGCTCCATATTTGCGACACTATAACTCACGAACGACTTAACCAAACAAAACACTGTCAATCACTATATTATAGCGCGCTAAAATACCTTTCCAACAAGCTATAGTATGACTCGATACAATGAATACAACTAGAACTACGCGCTTACAACGACACCTCGCGGAAATACCGCAGGACTTTTTTGACAGCCTAATATAACCAGAGCTGAATTATTCGATGGAAGTTCAGTTTTCACCGCAACAGTTGCTGTTGCTGAAAAATGCTGAATAGTATAGTTTGTGAATTTTTTGACGTAGAACTACGTCTTTCATTAAGGGTGCCAAGTAAGAAAACAGGTCACGATTTTATGAAATAGAATTAACGTTAACGTTAACGTTTGCCGCGTACGGATTTTGGCGATTTACATACCAAACGAATCGGAAATTCCCTAAGATTTGTTTGATATGCTATACATTACAATTCCATGGTGTGTAAATGGTTAAAATTCATGAAAACTGTAAGCGTTTCCATTTTCCCATACATTTGTTCTGTACATTTATGTGCTTTCCCGAACAGAGCTGTCAATAACGAGCAACTTATGGACGAGCAACGAAGGGGAAATCCGCGAACAAAGGAGAAGAAGAAGTACGAAGAGGAACATTCGCCTAGAGTATAAACAGTGGATCTCGCTGAGGCAAACTTTCATTCTTCGTGAGGACACCGACTGAACAACATAGTTGCTGGGTGAGCTGGACGGTGAGGATTGGAGGAGTAATACGAGGAAAAAGTAAAGTTTTCCAATGGCCTTTTTGAAGGTTAGAGACGAATGAACTAAAGAAAGTTGAAAGTCTCACATGTCTTAGTTTCGGATTGAGATGTGGACGCGACCAAATTACTGACTCGCTGATGTCTCTAGCATTGCGCAGGTTCTGAGCTACACAATTGTGTGGGGAATCATCAAGCTGGGCTATCGTCAGCTCACCAAGAAAATAAATGTTCTGGAATTTTGTCTGTGATTTGGTTTCACATGACGGTAGCAAAACTACTTCCACAAAGGAAGACAGCTAAGCTGATCTAGACCGGCAATGTTAACAAGAAGGGCTTCTGTTGAGAAGAGCGCAAAACGGAGATTATTTAATATATTTAATATATTTAATTGCTTCAAGCCATCGATATATGGATATTTGTATGTGTGTGTGTGTGTGTGTGTGTGTGTGTGTGTGTGTGTGCGCGTGTGTGTGTGCGTGTACGTGCGTGCGTGCGTTTTAACGTATTGCGGGTGAACATGTCGATCCCAACGTGGCGACAAGGAGGGGAGATAGCAGGAGGGAAATATTTGCACTAGGGTATTAGTAATGAATCTCTGCTGAGGCGAATATTCAGCCTTTTTCCAAGCAGTTGACATTATTTGTTTTCCGTCATCATAAAGGCCTCGTTGATGCCTTTGACATCAATGTATTGAACTGACGCTATGGCAAAGCAGGCGTTAAGGTAGTGCACCAAAAATATTTGGGGAATGCCAAGCATCTTGAATGCCGTACTGGAATGTTATAAGTTATTTGGGTTCGCGTGCCAGTCGCAAAACTGCCTTCAACTAGCATTGCATTTGCGCTAATCGTGATCATAATGAAGCAGTGCTACTCTTTTCGAGGTTGTTGAGATTAGTAGATAGAGTTTATTTTGTTTATTCAATCACCAAGAAAGTAAATGTCGTTCTGGAATTTTGTATGTGATTTGGTTTCGCTTGTCAGTAGCAAAACTTTCTTCACTAAGGATGATGACTGCGCTTATCTCGAGCATGTATTGTTCTGCGAGGACAAGAATGAATCATCAAACAATAATCGTCAAATGATTCTACAAGAAAAAATATTTCAGGGGGACCAAACTGGTAGAATGGCTATTTTTCAATTTTCTTAGCATTATACAATAATGTTCGCAGTTATAAACAAGCGACTTGAATTAAACTACAACGTAGTTCTACGTGAACAATGCGGTCGTGTCTTGGACACAACCTCCTATATTTTTTTTTTTGAAAATGATATTTTAGGGAAATGTAGTTCTGCTAAAACATACTAAAAAATTGATTAATTCAATACGATCAATGATCCAGTTTCGCTCTTGATATCGAGCAATCAACAGTACATGTTAATGTCGACAGTTTATTTGTCGCTTCGCTCAAATTTATTGCTTTGCATATCGTTCGCGTGCCTAAGGGCAAGCATTCATTCATCGACCCTTATCAGTGCTACCAAATAGTTGTATAGAATAAATCATTCTCAAATTCCTACAATGTTTGTTCGCGCTGGCAATAATTGTGTAGTCCTACGTTAACAATTTTTGTTACCGCTGCATCGCATTCTTCATCATACCAGTCCTTTCGGTCGATTCTTTCACTGCAAGTGGCGTCAATTTTCCACAAAGTTGCAAATAATGTAATTTCAGTAATTTTGATAATTTCTGTAGTTAAACGATCTTTGAAAATATTATTTTCAAAGGTATTTTTTCCTCTTTTATATGATTACGAGATCTGTAAAAAAAATTGCAACATTTCGAAGGTTATGTACATTCGATACTCGATTCTTTCAACCGACCTCGTATGTTAAGAAACTGTTCTTCTCCCGTGATCGAATACGAGAATAATATACTAGAAAAATAAAGTTCCTGTTTTGATGATATAGATCAACATATTTTGTTGGGATGTTCTTGTTTTTTTTTTTTTTTACTATAGCGCATTTGATGTGAATTAAATGAGTATGATGCGATTACAAATTAGGACACAAACATCAACAATTCCCATCAAGTTAAAATCTTGTACAATCAGAGGAATGATGTTTCATTACTCTAATTTAATTTTGGATCGGGGAAAAAATCTACGCTATCTGGAAGAGTATTTATGTTATTGCTTTTGATTCGTTCAGCAATGGAAATGACGGTTCCTCGACCAGTAAGCTACACTGGAAGGTGACGGATTTCGCGCCAACTCGACCAGATGTTGGCATGACCCTCTCAGAACTCAATGAAACTTTCTGGGCGTGAAGACTTTACCTAATTAAGCAACTTGGCATACTTAGTTTTCCGGAAATTTACATATGAAAAGGGCTAAATATTTTTGATCATTTTTTATTACATTTTTTACTCGAAAATGGTAAGTCCTACGAAAAAGTGGTCTATGGAAGAGTTTTAGGAAAATAATTGAATTTTCAGAACAAAATACTGAATTTTTTTTTTGAAATTCTGCACTGAAAAAAACCGATTTCAAAAACTAAAAGTCGATTTTAAAAATTGTCATCTCAGATTTTGATGAAATACTAGATAAATGGTAGATAAATATTTGCCCTACAACTCTTACATACGTCGCAACTTGTGCATATTTAAGGCAAAGTTTTTCTAACAAAAACTTTTTAAAGATTTTTTCACGATTTTTTTTTGTGTACAGTTATAGAAAAAAAACAATAACCGGTAGAAATGGATTGATGGTGACCCTTGGATGCTAAAGTACAGTTTTCAGCTTGTTTTTGTAGTCAAATACCATATGTTTCAATTCAGAGAACAACGACAGCTCTGAAACAATAGCCATCTGCCAAAAATCTCTTGATCGGTCGGTCAGGTATTGAATAGTTATTGTAGATTTAGGTATCTATTAAGACTCACTATAAGTCACTGTAGATATGATAATAATAAATGGATTGTAGAGATACCTAACGTATGAATAAAATGGCTCTGCATTTGTTTGAAAACTATCAGTCGTGATCGGCAGCAAATATAAAGTGACGGAAAAGAAATAGCATTATTTCGTCTCTGCGTAATCATCAGAATTCAACAAAGAAAAGTGTGACATTATTCAGCAACATGAGTCAAGGCGTGATCTCCAGGATTTTCAAGGATTACAAATGCAGTGCTGGTTTTAACAACTCCAAGTGTAACCGTAATAAACTACGTCGGTTAACAGAAATAGAGAAAATATGTTTACTGGAATATACCCATCCGTTAGATGCTACAATGCGAATTTGTAGATCTTGTTTGGCAGTGATTTGGCACAATAGGTGTGTTCCAAAGAAAAAACGATGTATAGATGAGAATAACACCAACCAAAATATTGAAGATTCACAAGCTCCATCAAATGGTCTGTGTATTTATACGGTTACTTGTCGATGGTTGAGGATTTTGAAGACTTTTCTTGGACAATACCACTTCTGAAATATAACATAGAATGATGAGTAAGTTATATTGAGTTGTACGGCTACTGTTGGAAAATAAATTTAATATAGGATAGGTGCGGTAATATTGGCAGCATTAGCACCATTCTCATAGGGGAGATGGGAGTAAGACGGACATGTAAAGGAAAACTTCAATTGTATCTTTGGAAACCCATGTTTTCCAAAACTTAAGAACAGTTTCTTACAGTTCAATACACTGGTTTTCGAAATAATTGGCCAAATGTTTTATAAAAATGTGTTTTTTCATGTTTTTTACTGAAATTAAAACAAACTGAAAAGTAGAACATTTTTATTGATGCGGGAATAATGGACATGTGGTGGGGGAATATGGACAGGTCAATAATATAATATACGAAGCGTAGAAGTTTATCGCTCGCGATAGGAATAATTTCGCTTTCTCTCAGTGTTTGTGCGTCCAGTAACTGAAATAGAACAAAAGAGAAAGCGATATAAAAAAGAGTTCAATATTATTCCCTTCACTTTCCATCATGTATTAGATCTGATTATGGATGTGACTGTCCATTTCAACCCCATTAGTGCAATTATTCTAATCATTTCAATTTACCACTTACGAAAGAATTTACTTTTCCGTACATACCTGGTATCGTTTCTCTGTCAACTCACAAACCGAAATATAACCATCAGTGAATCCAATTTTACAATTAAATCACTCAAAATGCCTAATACCGAAGCCGCAAAAATTACATCCACACGCAGAATCATGTTTGATTTTCGGTTTTTGTTTCCCTATTGCTCTTTTGATCAGTATTCATTGTCAAAGGATGGTTTAAATATTCTAGAATAGCATGTAGAAGGGGTTCCCATCAATAGAAATTCGAAATTCATAATGCAACTATACAAATCAATCTCCTGTCCATCATACCCCCACTGTCCGTCTCACCCGCGGTTCCCCTAGGTACAATGATATCAGTTTTGGCACTACTCCATTTATAACCAGCCAAAACTGATGCATTTTCTAACTATAGCCAACACTACCACACGTATGCATTATCGAACTCCAGACCATTTGATGGAGCTTGTGAATCTTCAATATTTTGGTTAGTTTTATCCTCATCTGTACGTCGTTTTGACGTAGGACTACGTCTTTCATTTCTATACCGGGTGTAAAATCAAAGTTTCGAAAACTAAAGCGTTACGCCGGAGACCGAGATTTTGAGCGTTAATAGCTCCTAAACAACTGAACGAAATGGTATGATAAACACTTCATTCGAAAGATAAAATGTCTACGCGTTATATACTTGTTACTTTTTCATCCAAAAACTTGTTTCAATAGTCTTAAAATTGCTTTCAAAACAGGTTATTGAAATCACCAATCGGTATATAAGCGAGCGCTGCTCGTAAACCCACTCAGTTATAATTGAACAGCGATTGGAGCATGTTGTCGCTGTTGTGGTGAAGCTAACTTCGTTTATCTTGAAAGCGCTGATGCACGGTATCATCAAGAGCCTGTTTGTGCACCTTAGGCCAGAAGGGAATCCATCAGTACGAGAGTGATGCCACGGTTCCGCTTAAAACATCGGAGCAGCCGCCACACACACATACACGCGCGGAACCCTCGTTGCTCTCATCTTTGCTGAAAAATAATCTACCAGTTCCCCTGGGAATTGAAAAATACATTGATGCAAAAGAGTTTATTTTAATGTTTTCTATCCATACAACACTGCAACCAAATACATTTGGTTTTGTGATTTTTCAATCAATCGCAATTGACAAGAAAGCTTCTGAATATTATTTTTCCCCATCAGTAGATAATTTTGGTATCCAATATTGGATGCATAACATGAAAAACGGAAAATGTTTCACATCGCGAAAATCATGTAATTTTCGAGCGATTATTTGCTTCCTACTCATATAATGCTGCGACCAAATACATTTCGTTTCAAGTGCGATCAAAGAAAGATCACGTCTTTCGGCAATTTATTAAAGGTGCAATGAATCCTAAGAAGTAATTCCCGTTCTACGCGCACTGGCAAACGATGTTTGCTCAAAAATTTCTCAAATGATAAATGGGTGTTGTGAGAAAGGATGAGCGAACGCAAAAAATTTGTAGACTGATTCGATGCAACAGTTATTTTGTATTTTGTTATTTTTTAAATGGAATACAAATCATATCACAATACAAGCAATGTATTATGTATTATACAACTTTCGTGTGATTGCTTTTTTTGCTGTATATTGTGCCTTCAACGTAACGCTCTCGTTTTCGAAGTCTCCCAGATATTCATTTATTCATTCATTCAGAATTGATTCAGAACCAACTAAAAACAAATGATCACTAAATCAAAGATAGTCCTACGTCACCCTTGCGGTTATGCCACAGATATAACCCACTTCCTGTTTTTTCTTTGGAACACACCTATTGTGCCAAATCACTGCCAAACAAGATCTACAAATTTGTAATCCTAGTAAATCCTGGAGATCACGGCTTGACTCATGTTGCTAAACAATGTCACACTTTTCTTTGTTGAATTCCGATAATAACGTTGAAACATAATGCTATTCATTTTCCGTCACTTTATATTGGCTGCCGATCACGACTGATAATTTTCAAACAACTGCAGAGCCATCTTATTCATACGTTAGGTATCTCTACAATCCATTTATTATTATCATATCTACAGTGACTTACAGTGATTCTTAGTAGATACCTAAATCTACAATAACTATTCGATACCTGACCGACCGATCAAGAGATTTTTGGCAGATGGCTATTGCTTGAGAACTGTCGTTGCTCTCTGAATTGAAACATATTGTATTTGACTACAAAAACAAGCTGAAAACTGTACTTTAGCATGAAAGAGTCACCATAAATCATTTTCTTTTTTTTTTCATCTGTTCTTGATTTTTTCTATAACTGTACAAAAAAAAAATAAAATTGAAAATTTTCGAGAAAAAATCATGAAAAAGTTTTTGTTAGGAAAACTTTTTTGCCATAAATATGCACAAGTTGCGAGGTATGGAAGAGTTGTAGGGCTCATATTTATCTACCATTCTTCTTCTTCTTTGTTTTTAAGAGGCTTTAAACTTTGCAGTTCATTCGCCTCTAATCTACCATTTATCTACCATTTCATCAAGTCTGAGATGACCATTTTAAGAAAATCGACTTTTTGAAGTGGTTTTTTTCAGTGTAGGATTTAAAAAAAATATTTTTTCAGCATTTTTTTATGAATATTCAATTATTTTCCTCAGACTCTTCCATAGATCCCTTTTTTGTAGGACTCACCATTTCCGAGCGAAGAATTTTTATAAAAAAAATTATCAAAAATATTTAGCCCTTTCCATATGTTAGTCTAGATAAATTTTCGGAAAAATAAGTATGCCATTTGGCTTAATTAGGTAAGATCTTAACGCCCAGAAAGTTTCATTAAGTTCTGAGAGGATCATGCCAACATCTGGTCGAGTTGGCGCGAAATCCGTCAGGTGTCTTGTTAGGCAAATTTCCAATGTTAGGGTGCTCATACACTGTTTGACCGAAGCCAAATATTTGACTCTTTTTGACAGATAAAATTTGGTCAACGTGTACTGATCAAATATATTCTACACAAAACACGACAAGCAAATATTCAATTATTGGATGCCTGAAATATTTTTTCAGTCTGTTCTTCGAACCTGTCGGTACATGGTAAGGTTACCTTGGATATTTCAGTTGATTTTTTTCCATGTTCGGTGTTTGATATTGTTTACTACTGTTTAAAATTGAAGAGTGGCAAACAAAATAGTGTTTGTACAAATATCAAATCAAACCTTATCTGTCAAAAAATATCAAATATTTGACCTCCGGGCAAACAGTGTACGGCCACCTTTAGAAAGTAATACAAGGGTGTACAAACAAAATTCAACGCTATAGGATGTTCTTTATAAAAGAAATTAACATTTGAGTTTCGCTGGATTTTGTATGCTGAACTAAACAGGTTCACTTTTGGTTAATTTTTAATAGTTGAGGTAAAATTCAAAATTTCTTGGTCGCTTCTACAAAAACTACAGGAAAACATACATAACTCTTCATTTACATCATTCCAGTTACCCTTTCATCTTTTTTAATATGCAATAAACGTACTAATTCATTTTATTCGCATTTTGAGCATGTTACTAATATGAAAATGAATGGAAAATAAGCTTGTCAAGTCAAGCGATTTTTGTTTGAAACTTTTTGTATATATTACGTAATCTCAATTGTATGATTAGGTAGTCTCAAAGTAGATAGAATAGAATTACTTTCACAGTAACACATACCATGATGAAATCCATCTGTTTTATATTTATAAAAATCATAATAGTTGCATGCATTTAATATCAATCATTTGCTCTTTTTCAAGTCGCTTGCATGCTCGAATATGATGATAATAACATGCGTAGCACTAAAATTTCCTCAAAAAATCATTTATCTTATTGTTGTAAATATACATTAACACATTGACACTCCGTTCTGTACCACGCAGGCGTCGATTGGAAGTCACTCACCATTCCGGCGTGCCTACCAATCACGACAGATTATTTCCCGGACAAACGATCGCTGCACAACGATTACGTCGTCTCGGACTACACAATGTTACCCGACGATGTTAATGCCGAGTTTGCACAGAATCGTGCTGTCTACAAGAAACCATTATCCACCGAGGAAGTGTTCAAAGAGCTGGTCTCGCAACGGTTGGCTCAGGCAAGAGCTGCAAAATTTGTGTTTGGTTATCGTGAAGTTTTAGAATAGTCTGTTTCATGATTTCAGGGTTTTCAGCTTATTGTACTGCCGGATAAATCAACAACGAACCCACAACAGGCCCCTTGTTGTGGGGGTCAGTTGCAATCTTCCTTTCAATCTAGCGTTCTAAGAATTCCACCTCCACAGGAACCATCTCAAGAATATCTACTGTCAATTGGAAGAATCTTCCACAAACTATCCTTGAATGGGTCAATAATTACCGTCACTAGATATCGGCCAAGGTAATGCTGCGGGAGTCTTTGATGAACTCGACGAATTTCACGTCAACTCGTCTTAGGAGCTGGCAGCACTACTTCAGATTGTAGCCAAACATTTTGGATGTGAAGATATTGGTCATTTAAGCAACTTTGCATACTTGAAATATTCCAAAAACAATTAGGCTATTTTTTCAAAAGAGCCAAAAAAAAATTCTAATAGGAGTACCGGTAAGTTTCTTAATATTTTTTCCGAAAATCAATGCTTTATTCTGCAAAAATGGTTACAAATTTAATATTTAAAGTATTGCTCATCGCTAGTCACAACTATTTCCCATCTTTCTGGCAATTCACGAATCCCTTTGCGGAAATAATCGGCCGGTTTGTCGACTAACCACGAATCGATACATTTCTTGACTTTATCAAAATTGGAGAAGTGCTGGTAAACCAGGTCATGTTGCGTCGATCAAAAAAGGTAGTAATCGGACGGAACAATGTCTGGAGAATACGGGTGGGATAGGACCTCCCATTTCAGCGTTTTCAAGTATGTTTTGACCGGTTTCGCGACATGCGGCCAAGCACTGTTGTAGCGTCTTAAATGCAGTGGACTGTAAACTGCTGGCTTAAACCCACTGCGCGATTCCAAAGCTGCCTCAACGCAGCTTGCCCAGTGAGAGAACCAAATTCCCCCCGTGGGCGCGATGTAAACTACCTTCATTGCAGTGATGCAGCGGGGATTTTCCATTCGCATGGAAACTTTAACCTCACTGTGGCGGATTGAGGGACACGTTGTTTTGGAGACAAAACACAACACACACTTAAACTATATTATGTACATTATAATTCACTTAACTTTATACTATACATTGAACTATACATGAAATAACTTAAACTGTCTTCTGTAGATTTCGTTTTGTGTTCTGCTTCAAATTGGCTGCTGTTAATGTTAACGCTCTGCTGTCTAAATTCGAACTGTGTGCCGTCCTTGTACAGCACAAAACTATCCTCCAGTTAGTTGACGGAGCATGTTCAATCCTGTTTGCGGGAGAGCAGTGGATTGCGCTTCAGGGTGTGGCGTCGGGGGATCGCGTCGCATGCCTCTGTTCTCTCTTCAGTGCGCTTGCGACTGAACAACTGTCGTGCTGCAAAATAACTTTATCGTGTCTTTGCTCGTATTATATTCGATTTTAGCAGCTCATAGTACATCACACCTAGCTGGTCGCATCAAATAGACAGCATAACCTTCTGGCCGTGGATATTTCGCGCGGTCGTCGATGTTGATGCATGGCCGGGGTATCCATACGTTGCCCGACGTTTAGAATTGTCGTAATAGACCCACTTTTCATCGCCAGTAACGATACAAAAAACCCTTTCTTTTATGCCATTGCAGCAGTTGTACGCACGTGAAAAAACGGCGTTCGACGTCTCGTGGCTTCAATTCATACGGCACCCAATGTCCTATCTTCGGATCATTCACATTGCTTACAAACGATCGGATATGGTTTGCTGGGCTACTCCAAGTGTATCTGCTAGTTCTTGTTGCGTTTGTGACGGATCTTGATCGAGTAAAACCATCAATTCTTCATCTTCAAACTTTTTTGGCGGTCCGGAACGCTCTTCGTCTTCCATGTCAAAATTATCACTTTTAAACCGTGCAAACCACGTCTGACATGTTCGCTCAGTTGGAGCATGGTCACCATAAACTTCTACCAAAATGCGATGACTTTCCGCAGCTTTTTCCTTCATATTGAAGTAATGGAGTAACACTCCCCGCAAAAACATTCTCGTTGGTACGAAATTCGATATATTCGAAGTGGCAAAAAACAATGTTCTTTACGCTTCAACTATTTGGCATATACTGAAAAAGACGCGCAATGACAGTAGCTTTCCAACGAATTCTGGAAATTTGATTCACTGGAATAATAATCAAGTTACAACAGATGGCGTAAAACCGAAGAAACTTACCGGTACACCTAATAATTTTTTTTCAAAAATTTCTATCTCAAAAAATATAAGACTAACAAAATTTTATTCAAAGAAAAGAATGTTGGGAATCGTTTAAATTTTCATTAAAAATATTTAAACAATTTTTTTTTTATTTACACTAAAAATTTTTTTTTCAAAAATTAAAATTTAATTTTCTCAAAAATGTATTTTTTTAAATTCTCAAAAAAAATTGTGTGAGTAGTCCATACCATTATCAACAAGTTGTCCATCGAAAGATGGGCACTTTTACAGGAGAAATGTTTTTCTAACAACAACTTCTTCATGTTTTTTTTTTTGAATAAATGCAACTAATCCTAATATTGTTAAAAGTCAAGATAGCGATATAGTATATTCGACAAAGTTTTAGATCTTAATCAAATATGAACTGTCTTTCGACAACTTTCTATCTTTTATAGTTTCTGGAATATAAGGCGTTTTTGTATGAAAACTCCTGAAAAAAATATTTTTTACTCGTAACATTTTTGTGCGTAAATTCTCGCGTTTGACATGTTCTTAACATGTTTCTAAATAAAAAAAAAAGTTTGCAGAACATGTAAATCATTGTAATTTATATATGAAAATGTTACGAGTTCAACATTAATAGTAATTTTTCCACAAAATTTTAAAAACACATGTTTCCGAGAGAAATGAATTTTAATTTTAACCAAGTTTTTTCTTCAATGACTTTTTTTTAAAAAAATTGTTTGATATTTTTTAGTGGAACCCTAAATAATTTCGTATATTTCATTCTTTAACCAACATTTTGTAGATCTTTTGAAAAAAGTTGAAAAAAACTAAAAATTTCAAAAAAAAATCCACACAAAATTTATCAGACCTAAAAAAATAAAAAAAAACCTAACCCATACATCGGGCACCTTTATAATAGTATAAGTATAAAGAAAGTTGTCGTTTTCGACAAAAGTTCATATTTTAATAAAATCTAAAACTTTGTCGAATGCACTATATCGCTATCTTGACTTTGAATAAAATGAGAATTAGTTGTATTTTTTTTCAAAATGTGAAAAAATTGTTATAAGAAAAACTTTTTTTCTGTAAAAGTGCCATGGACTATTCATACGATTTTTTTGAGAATTTCAAAAAAATACGTTTGTAAGAAAATTGTACATTGAAGAAAAAAATTCTTTAAATTTGTTTTATGAAAATTTAAACGATTGTAATTCTTTCTTATTTCTTATTAATTAAAAATTTTTGTTGGCTCTTTTCAAAAAGTAGCCTAATTGTTTTTGAAATATTTCAAGCATGCGAAGTTGCTTAAAAGACCCATGTGTTTATACCCACAATGATTCACTGATATCTGAGATGGTGCTGCCAACGGCCAGTCGAGTTGGCATGAAATTCGTCACTTATTTTTTTTCAATCTGATAATCATAATTCTAGACACCCATATCCACCGATCAACGTTGATTATCGGTATCGATTCCAAGCACCTCAGCACGACACCTACGAGGTGTCTGGTGTGAACTTCGCCACTGAAAAGCTAGAAAACTTCAACTGGAATTATATGGATCAGTACATTTGTACTCGCGGCGATACGGATTTCCCACTTCATGAGGTTAGCTGCTCTATCAGTTACACAGATATATTTTGGATAACAGAGAGGATTTCATTCTAGAATATGAAATATTGGCGCTATCGAATGTATCTTCTACCCCGGGAAGATCCTGCCATGAAGAACATCCTCGACGGCACTGCGAAACGATGCGATATTTACACAGAGGACAAACCAATCCAATCGGATAAGCACGTGTGCAATGAGTTCATCCGATTTGTGGAATCCCATCTGAACAAAATCAAAAAGGCTCAAGCGAAAAAGCCAAGGGTAAGAGAAACAGAGAAAAAGACGCGTTTCAATGTTACAAACAATCGGAATGTTGTTCCCGAGAGAGTGCTGTCATAATTAATTAAGAGCACAAATTTTGTTTGTTTGTGATACTAATGAATGATACGGTAACCATTTATCAAGTGATTCAGCAAAAAACAAAAAAAACAAAAAACAAAATCAACAATCGTAGCAATTTGGAGTGATAATATGAATGTGCGAATTAGATGTTCTTCTCCTTCCTTCAAACTATTCTAATTCAACAAACACATGTTTCTCACCCATAACCGACACCACGATTAGTGATTTTCCAAACATATAACTTTATATTTAGAGATTCAGATCAGATTCAAGCATTAGCAAAGCAAAAAATGCCAGACAATATTTTCTTTCAGGGAAGCCCACTTCAATCCCACCTGACCAGAAGACGACACAGCACCAGCATAATCTCCCGGCCACCACCTAGCCAGGTGTGCAAAATCTATCATCACCATTTATTAGTGCTTTTCCTCAGTTGTACGCATTTTTTTCATCCCTGAACACAGCTATCGCAACTCTTCAGTTCTATGCTATAATACCTATCAAACTATTACACTCTTATTAGTTGCTTTCTCTGTTTTGATTTTGATTGGTGAAGGTTTGGATATCATCAATAGAATAACGATGCTTTTGTTGAGATAGTTTTACTTGACAGATATTAATTTTTATAATCGACAAGAGTTTGAGAGTTTCTTGTTTTCAGAGTTCATTCCAATCATCACCATTAGTATTTAGAATTCTCACCAACATCCCACGCATCACACGTTTCACGTTCCACTGCCTATTACTAATGGTTTCTGCCACAATTATTTTACCCTAGGTTACCCAAACGCAGCCCTATCGGGAACGAGTCGGAAGTAATCGTCTGCCGGAGAAACCCCGTCTAAGGTTTATGTTTTTCAATAATACGTTGTTGTTTGTGGATTGTGGCTTTTGGCTTGACGTTAGCGCAATTGCTTCTTTTTCTTTTTGGTGGCCTTTTGTTTCTAATAATACACACTAAAAAACTTCGTGTTGAGTAGATTGGTGTTTTTTGGGTTCCCAGGATGTGTTTTGCTCAAAAATTGATTTAATTTTTTACAATTAGGTCGGTTTTCAGTTAATCTCCATATTTTGGAAGAGTGTGGTTTTGCTTGTAACTACTTATCGCTAATCATTTTTGAGGATATGAGGATATTTTTTGTGAATTTTTGAATATTTATATTTTTTCTGAAATAATAACCTAATTAACCTAAGAATCGCCTTTGATGTACAAATTGCTGTTTTTGTGTTTTTTGTGCCTTGTAGATCCCGGTGTGAAGCCTCAATTTTAAACGGGATAAGCTGCCAAAGAGAAACAGTGTTTCTGAAACTAATTCCATCAAGAACAGACAGTCTAAACTGAGTACAGTAGAACCCCGATAAACCGCGAGCGGATGATCCGCGGTGCGGATTATCCGCGAAAGCGAGTTCCATAGTAATTCTATAGAGCATCCCAAAATTTGTCAGTAAGACGTAGGCGCTTGCTCTTTTGTTTTGGTCATAGCTTTCATATTATCTGACCACTGGTGCACACGACCTTGCAGATGGACAGTTTAATGTTTTCTGTATTGAAACATAATTTTCATGCTGAGATATCTTTATTTTGCATTTACCTCATTCTTAGTCTATATCGCGTTATCCGCGAATTTCGTTATCCGCGGTGACCTAGCCAGACTCTTTCGCGGATAATCGAGGTTCTACTGTATGTCATTGTGAAATTTTGATGTCCCACTGTTATATTTGGACTATATATTTCGATTTTACACGGTTAACATACATTTACATTTACATACATTTACATAAAACTTTTTTTTTAAACTTATAAAATGTACATATGCAGTCATTCCATGCCAAACCGATTCTAAGATTTTCGTCAAAAGTGGTAATTTTGTAACATTTGAACAACTAAACCGATTTAGATGGTCGACATATCAAATTGAAGCCAATGAGCTAGCATTTTATTAAAAAATGATGAACTAATAACTCGCTCAGCTTTTGAGACGTGCTGACGTATTTTATCGATTGCGCTTATCACAAAGTAAAGCATCCACCGTTGAAAGTTTCTTTATTTTACTATGCCGCGTCGCGCGATAAGTGTTCCGCGATGAGGCGAGAAAACACATTTAAAATCGATTACTCTCAACTCGTCGTGAAGCCGTCAGTTGAGAAACTTTTTGGTTTTTGTACATCGGTTCTCGGTTTAAAAAGAGAAGACATCAAACGACTTCAATGTCACAGAGGTGAAGGCTGTGCGTTCGTAAGGGTCAGTGACTTGGCGCTTGCACACAAAATCGTCGACGAACATGACGGGAAGCATGAAGTGGAGAGTGAGGGAAAAAAACACAAACTTCGAATCACATTGGAAGATGGTAGTGTTGAAGTGCGTGTTCACGACCTCCCCGAAGATGTATCGGAAAAAAAGATCGTCAATTTCCTAACGCAATTCGGTGAAGTAATCTCCATCCGCGAAGTGTCGTGGAGCGAAAACACCGAGGCCGAAGGCATAACACTAGGCATTTGGTCTGCTCGAATGCTAGTGAAGCAGAACATCGACTCGTGGGTCACTATCGACAGAGAACAGGCGTTTATTGTGTACAAGGGGCAGCTGCAATCCTGCCGCCACTGCAAAGAACAAGCGCACACAGGCATATCATGTGCCCAAAATAAGAAACTTCTATACCAGAAGAGTTACGCAAACGTGACGAAGCAATCGGGAAAGGTTAACAGGCCAACGACCGGTCAACAACTCAGAAAATCAGCTGGGGCGAGACTAAGAGACACGAAGCTACTCGATCATAAGTCCGCCGCTCCACCACTAACATCTTCGAAGGATTTCCCAGAACTACCGAAAACCACGAACCAAGATGATCCGTCAGGTTCGGAAACGCTAAAAAATAGCCAGCCCGAAACCGCCACGGGGTCGAGAGCGAATACAAGCAGCCAGCCTGTAGCTCAAACGCAACGCAACAAAGCCTCATCGTCTTTACTAGCGCCACCACAGGCTGTCGTGGCAGTCGACGATTTCTTCAAAAAGCCGTCGCTATGATCGCAAAGTGAGAGTAGCAATGGTAATGAAACTGACGATTCTACCACATCCATAAGCAGCAAACAGAACCGATGACGACCGGCTGGTAAAAAACCCCGCCGGGAGGACACAGACGACGATAGGATTGAGGCAATGTTCATTTGAATGGCTCTCACGTCGTACAACATCTCGTCTATCAACATCGCCACTATTACGAACCCCACGAAACTAAATGCGCTACGAAGCTTCATCAACAGTCAAAGCCTAGATATCGTGTGTCTGCAAGAAGTGGAAAACGAACAGCTCTCCTTGCCCGGCTGCGTCGTTTTCTCTAATGTAGACCACACGAGAAGAGGAACGGCTATCGCTTTGAAGGAACATATACAGGTGACTCATGTCGAGAGAAGTCTGGACAGCCGACTGATCGCGCAACGAGTGCAAGACACGACGATCTGCAATATTTACGCTCCCTCCGGCTCTTCGCAACGCGCCGTTCGGGAGAACTTTTTTCACGAAACGCTTCCCTACTATCTTCGTCATTACACACCGCATGTAATCTTGGCTGGCGATTTCAACTGCGTGCTTCGAACCTGCGATTCAAGCAGCCCGAATGCGAGTCCCGCTCTCAAAGCAGTCGTCCAACAATTACAGCTGCATGACGTATGGGAGAAACTGTGCCCTCGTGATAATGGCTTCACATACGTCTGTCGCAGCGCTCAGTCGCGCCTAGACCGCATTTATGTCAGCAGTGGTTTGCGCGACCATTTGCAAGTAGCACACGTCCACGTTTGCTCATTCACGGACCACATGACACTCCGACTTTGCCTCCCCCATCTTGGTTCAGAGCATGGCCGTGGCTTCTGGTCTCTCAGACCATATCTTCTGACCGACGAAAATATTGCGGAATTCCAGTACAAGTGGCAGTACTGGACCCGTCAACGCAGAAATTATGACTCATGGGTTGAATGATGGATTTTGTTCGCTAAACCAAAAATAAAACGTTTTTTCAAATGGAAGTCTCGAACCGTTTTCGATGCATTTCACAGCGAACATCAGCGTCTCTATAGTGAGCTACGGCAAGCTTACGACGGGTACTATCAGCATCCAGAAATGCTGACCACCATCAATCGTCTAAAAAGCGAAATGTTAGCACTTCAGCGACGTTTTCTCACACATTCATGCGGATCAATGAAACGTACGTGGCAGGAGAACCCATTTCAATATTTCAGTTGGGGGAGAGGAGGAGAAAGAAAACTGTCATAACACAGCTGCAGACAGAGCAGGACGAAGCAATAACAGAGCCGCGAGCGATTGAAACGCACATGGTCACATATTTCTCGACCCTCTACTCAGAAGAAGCGAGTGGTAATAATGAGAACAGTTTTGTCTGCGAAAGTGTTATCCCACCAAACGACGAAACGTGCATGAGTGAAATTACGACGGCAGAAATCTGGTCTGCAATAACAGCGAGCGCACCACGAAAATCTCCTGGCTGTGATGGTATACCGAGAAAGTTCTACCACCGCATGTTCGACGTCATCCACCGCGAGCTGAACCTGTTGCTAAACGATGCGCTCAGCGGCAATATTCCTCCAGCTTTCGTAGGAGGTATCATCGTGCTTGTTAAGAAGAGAGGCGGCGACCATACGGCTCGATCATATCGGCCCATTACACTACTAAACAACGACTACAAGTTCTTGTCTCGGATCCTCAAATCCAGATTAGAACGAGTGATGAGAGAACACCACGTGCTAAGCGATGGGCAGAAATGCTCGAACTCAGAGCACAACATCTTCCAAGCCACTCTTGCTTTGAAGGATCGGATAGCGAGTCTCCGTCATAATCGTTGTGCCGGAAAACTGATTAGTTTTGATCTCGATCATGCGTTCGATCGGGTTCGGCACTCTTTCCTCTTCGAGACCATGCGTGCGCTCGGTTTTAACCATGATCTCATTGCTATACTCTCGCTCATCGCCAGTCGATCCACTTCTCGGCTGTTGATCAACGGTCATCTCTCTCGTTCTTTCGAGATACGAAGATCAGTACGACAGGGGGACCCGTTATCAATGCACCTCTTCGTACTGTATCTTCATCCGCTAGTCTACAGGCTCGAACGGGTGTGCGGCGACGATTTACTGGTGGCATATGCGGATGACATCAGTGTGATCGTCACATCTACGAGCAAAGTTGAAACGATGAATGGGTTGTTTTCTCGCTTCGAGAGAACTGCCGGCGCCAAATTAAATTTGCGGAAAACGATCGCTGTTGATGTTGGGGTTAGCGAAGACGGAACTATAAACACCCAGTGGCTGCACACAGCTGGTCAAAATTTTGGGTGTCACCTTCACAAACTCGATTCATTCAATGACAATGTTGAACTGGAATACGTTGGTGGGAAAATTTTCCCAACAAATGTGGCTGCAATCTCTGTGCTCGCTGACGCTGCATCAAAAGGTGATCATGCTTAACACGTTTGGTACTTCTAAAATATGGTATCTTGCGTCCATCATCCCACCTTTGGGAGTACATACGGCGAAAATAACACAAACGATGGGAAATTTTCTCTGGAGAGGCACAGTTGCTCGTGTCCCGATGATACAACTTACGCGCAGTAAGGAAAATGGAGGTCTAAAGCTCCAACTACCAGCGCTGAAGATTAAATCGCTTGCAATCAACCGTCATCTACAAGAAATCGAATCCCTTCCTTTTTATAATTCCCTTCTTTCCCAAACAAATCCTCGACCACGAATCCCAATAGACCTTCCCGACCTAAAATTAATCCCTTTCACATATATCCCAAATTCCCCACCAAATCCGACAAAACCCCACCGCTGATCAAATCCATCAGCATTTTGTGAATCAAACCGAAATACCAAGAGTGGAACGAAATAGCCCAGCAATAAACTGGCGGCGTACGTGGCGAAATATTGCGTCGAGGCAGCTTAGTTCAGCACAGCGGACAAATCTATACTTGCTCGTGAACGAGAAAATTGAGCATCGTAAATTGTTATTCGTGATGCGACGAGTAGACAACGAGATTTGTTTAAACTGCGACAACCGAACTGTAGAAACACTCATTCACAAATGTTGCACTTGTGTTCGCGTTAGACCGGCTTGGACGGCATTTCAACAGAGGATCTCAGGCATTTTAGGTGGATGGAGGAGGCTCAATTTCGAGGACTAAACCTGCTAAACCTGCTTTAGCAGGAATGAACGAATCGTGTAAAGTGAGAATTTTAAAACTTTTTAGTAACTATATCTGCTTCGTTAATAGATATAACGGTAGAATTGATGTAGCTGAATTAAATTTTCATTTAGATGTAGAAGCTTAACGAATTGATGAACAAACCAAAATGTTGTAAAATTAAATATGACAAATAAAACTATTTACTATTTAAAAAAAAAAAACTTGCAAAAATGGATTTTATTTTCGTAATTATTGTTTGAAGTCGTTTCATGGCTTTGGACTAGAGGGCGCTATACTTTTTATATTTTTCTTGAAAGCTGAGGATTTTTTACATAACACATTTCGATATCAGAGATGTTTTTTTTCGTTTTTGAGATATGATTTTTCAAAGTGGCCCGAAAAATCTGTTTTACCCTTTTATATAAAAATGACGTTTTGCAAAAATTCATAACATTAGAACTACTAAACCGATTTAGATGATCGACATATTAAATTGAAGCCAATTAGCTAACTTTCTTTGAAAAAATATCACACTTGCGAGTAGATTGAATTCTAGACGCATAGGAATATTGAACGAAGACTTAAACATGTTAAATTTGCTAAATAATAACTCAAAAACGGAAAATAAAACTTCTCTGATTTTCGGATATATTATGTAAAAAGCATCAGCTTTCCAGAAAAATATAAAAAAAAATGAAAAAAATATAGCACCCTCTATCTTTAACCGAGAAAACTAAGAAAAACTAAAAAAAGCTAAGCAATATTTTAAAAAAACTGTCGATCATCTGAATCGGTTCAAAAGTTATGATTTTGACGTAGGACTACGTCTTTCATTTCTGTACCTGGGTATAAGTTCAAAGTTTCGAAAACGAGAGAGTGACGCTGGAGTGCAAGGTTTTGCACGTTAATACCTCTTTACCGGCTGAATGGAGCAGTATAATAATCACTTCATCCGAAAGACAAAATGTCAACGAGTTATATGATTGTCACTTATTGGTAAAAAATCGTTTCAATAGCTTAAAAATTGATTTGAAAGCAAGCTATTGAAATCATCATTGCTCATTGATGGTGATTGGTAATCGCAATGTGTTCCCGAACACGGACGCAAAATCTAGGCACCTGGAGAAACCGAATACATGCAAGCTGCGACTTCTTTTGCTCGCTTACATTAGTGTTTGGGAAACCATAGCGGACACATGCAAGGCGTGAGTACTTTTACTCGCATCAGTTTCTGTTCTGATTTCGCATGGTACAGCCATGAAAAATGGTTTGCGTGTGAATGCGTCCAAGCGAAGGAATATTCGCATTTACGCATTCAACTTGGCGTTCCCGTGATGCAATCCAATTGACAAATTTACGCAAAGCTGAATCATCTCATGCGACGCCTACATTAGAGTTCAGAACGACAAAAGTGATGATGATTGTATATTCTACGCACAGAAAAGCAAGATTCGGTCGTGATTATCCACTTTATTTCTATTTAGATTCATTTCAATCATTAAATGTCTTCAGTATATGGCAAGAAAGTTAGGGCTTTGTATATTTACGATGATTTCAACACGCGATTGGATCAAAGTCATTGATAATCTTCAAAAATTTTGAGTTTGATGATGCATACAGGTTATGAATACTGTGGATAATGGTGATGAAATCGATATCATATCAAGTTGGATTATATAATTGATAATGTAAGGGCCGATACAAGAAGGATTTGCAGTATTTTTAGCGCAACACATGCTACTCATCGTTTAAAGTTACAACACTTATACCAAGCCATTCTTCAAAATATACATACCTCATTGTAAAATAGCGATTTTCTAACCTTTTTAGCGTAGAAAGAATACGTGAAACCGGGAAATTTGAAGATAAATTCTGATTTTTCTAAAAAAATTTACGACCAAAAAAAAAACAAAACATCATCATTTTATTCGCTGCGCCATCTGGTTGTAAATCTAACGTAAATTCGTCAACAGAATCAGTTTCTGTTCTGCTTTCGCATGGAATCATGAAAAATTGCCACATAACGATAAAAACGAAATTGATGTTATGCAAGGTTATAGACTTTATTTCTTTTTCACCATGAAGTGGCGCCCTCGGTTTCTATTCGGCGCATGGAGTCTCGAGTTATTCTCACGATAACAAAAATGAATCATGTATCAAACATCTTCAGTTGCTTTCCAAGGCCACTCAAATTCCATCGGTTCGTTTCGGGACCACCAATAAGTTCGAAAGAGTTGAATTTTATATTAATAACAATTCCATACTTATACTCATCCAACCACACACTCACAAGAAAAACTTTCAGCAATCTTTCATAATATTCATTCATTCATTCATTTAGAATTGATGCAAATGCAATTTCAAATAAATGATTACCGAGCCAACGGTAGTCCTACGTCTACCTTGCGGTTATATCACAGATATAACCCACTTCTTGTTTTTTGTGGTGGAAAAAAGGTGGAAAATTTGTTTTTTTCCGAACCATCGGTTAACTTTCATCATATCTCAAAAACGAAAAAAGGCATCTCTGATCTTATGTAAAAAATCCTCAGCTTTCAAAAAAAAAATACAAAAAAATAAAGCCCCCTAGAGTTTCAAAGCCATGAAAACAATAAAAAACGACTACAATCAATAATTACGAAAATTGATTTTTTTTGCAAGCTCAATATTTTCGAAAAAAGATAGCTCTATTGGCTTCAATTTGATTTGTCGATCATCTAAATCGGTTCAGTGGTTCGAAAGTTATGACTTTTTCAAAAAAGTCATTTGTGGGAAAAAGTGAAAACTATTGGACTATTCATATAATTCATATAAATTCATATATTTTTTTTAATTCTGAGCGAAAATTATATGAATAGTGCTACCAACAAGTACTGTTACTTTTGGCCATTTTTTTGGATATTTTATTTGAATTTAGTTTCAGCGTAATTTTTAAAAAATATTGTTATTTTTATTTTTTTAGAACAAGTTGGCATGAAATTCGTCCTTTGAAAATGCGAACGTTATATCGAAGTTTCCCTGTACCACTTTTGACAAAAATCTGAGAAACACTATATCGGTTTGGCATAGAATGGCTGCATATGTAGATAGAATGAATTACCTTCATCGTTTTCAATCTGGGTTTAGAAGTCAACACGGTACCGAGATTGCTCTAATAAAAATACACGATGATATAGCGAAAACGGTGGATAAAAATGGCGTGACTATCTTGCTTTTAAAATGTTTTGCCAAAGCGGTTGATCCACAGTAAACTTCTCAATAAATTAGTAACGTTTTATGGACATTCGAACTCAGCTACAAAACTTGTAAAGAGTTCATGAGCAATGGCAACGAAATATTACGGCACGCAAACCAAAACAAAGCTGTTCAAAGCGCTACTCTTACCCCATTCGATGTATTGTGATTTTATTTATACTAACGCTTTGAGTAGGTCTCTCAATAAGCTGCGTGTTTCTCTAAATGCTTGTGTTCGCTATGTCTATAACGTTTCTCACTTACAGAAAAACCTAGTATGTAATTGTAATTTTACTCACTTTTGCAAGTACAGATCATTTGGTCGGTGTTATGTCAGACCGGACCATGTGACATTTTTATGATTTCGAGAAAAACGAACATAAAGTTTAATGCTCTGCAATTTTCAAAGCATTTAATTTTTTCAATAATTACGTTCAATATTGTTCTCAGAAATGTTAGCTACTCTCTGGCATTACTTTGATGTATGATAGTTGTAAAAAAACATCAAGTATCATCCCAAAAAAGGCAGTTATTCGGCCGCCTATATGTACATGGTTCATTCTGACTGAACAAAATGAAGCGTTTTTTAAGAGTTGGTTCACTATGACTGAACAATTTCGAAATATTTCTCAATCAATCAACAGTTGTGAGTCAAAGTGTGCCATTCTGCTATGAAAATTAGAGCGAGAAGGATTGTGAGTAACACTGCATAAACATTTGTTTGCGTTCAGCATAATATTCTCTGCCATCTACTGCTGGCAAGAATATAATTGCACGACAAACATGTTAAGCATGATCTTCCCATTTTCAATCATCTTAGACAGTATTCGTCAATAGAATCGTCAAATTTGAATTCATTGTCATCGCTACAGCCTAAATCGCACTCTGAAATAGTATATTTTGCGATCATTCACACTGAAGACCAGCATTTTTCACTGATCCGTTCAGTCGGAGTGGACCAAGTTTATTTTTTAATATACTCAGAATGTGCACATTTTACACTAAAGCCAGCGCTACACGATGCTACGAACACCCTCGAATGCTAGACGTTCGATGATTCGACGCATCGTGTAGTCGACTGACGAGCTACGAACCTCCAATGTCAAGTTTCGAATATTCGCGTTGGAAGGTAATCCGTTCGTTGTGGATTACCTTCCAACACGAGTGGCACGAGTCAAAGGATTTTTGTCATTCGTTGATTCGGCACACGATGACATTCGATACACCGCTACACGATTCGTCCGAATCTATCTTTGACAGATTGGTTTGTTTACAAGTTTTAGATGAAGGAACTATGAAATTGATTCATAAAATTCAAAATATTCGGCAAAATATTGCAGTTTAATAATGTTGATTTCAAGCATTTTTAATTTACAGCCCGATATCAGTACAATTGCTACGTCAGCAATTTCAATACTCGCATCGTCATCCAGTTTCCTAACTTTTTTGATGGTAAATAAAAACAATAAACATTCGATCCAAATACTCGCCGAATGTTTGGACCGAGTGCATTGAATCGAACATTCACTTCACCGTGTAGCAGCACATTCGTCACAACATTTGTCGATTCATCGAGCCAAATGTTTGAGTCCAACATTCGAGTGAAACGTTGGACGAATCGTGTAGCGCCCGCATAACGGGTTCAAGCATATTTCGACAAGGTACTGGTGGTGATGGATGACGAGATTTATCTCACCCTAGATGGAAACGACTGGCAGGGCACTTCACATTTTACTTCCCCCACGGAAGAAGTGAGCTCCGAAGTGAAGCTTGTTTTACACACCAAGTTCCCTAAGAAGGTGCTGCTGTGGCTGACAATCAGCGAGAAGGGGATGTCAAAGCCGCTCTTCTCTAGCTCCGGACTGACCGTGAACGGGGAAATTTATAGTACGAAGTGCCTGCCGGAAGTTGCGTCGTTCATCAAGAAATACAAAGGGCAAACCTGAAGCGTAAGATCTACTCCAACAATTTTGTCGCGAAAACTGAGAAGGAATTGGTAAATAAAACGAAGAAAGAACTCAAAAATATGCCTACATGCATGTTTTCGTCCGTCATGGCGAATGTTCGGTCAACTGCCGGAAGGCCGCTCGCAAGGGCGTAGACTTTTTTTTGCAAGTATTCGAACAAAAAATTAGAATCGGACATTCAAGTGGTCGCCTGGCAAAAGTGGTGTGAGTAAAATAGACACTTGACATATCATGTTGAACGGGATAGATTTATGTGTCGTTTCTTGTCCAAATTTGTTTGGTACGTTCACGCCGGCGCTGTAATTCATGCTTCTCGCCATCTGGCGGCTGCACTTAATGCTTTTCGCTCTATCGGATAGGACCTTTCCAGACAGTGTTTGCCGATTGAATGTTTTTCTAAATAATTCACTTTCATTTGTTTAAAAATGATCTGGCAGAAGGCATTATGACACAGTAACGATGAGGCAGTCTAGTGCGAGCCACCGGTGGTACGCGCCGGCGTGAACGTGTTAAATCCTTGTTGAAATAGTAGGTACATGTAAGAAACAAGCTGGACCTATTTAGCTAGAGTCGTATTTGAAATATTCTCATACATACAAAAATATAACAAGCAACACATAGCGCTTCGCATAATGAGGCATGGTTTTGGTTGGGATAGCATATTTTCCAGGATCAAAGCCACAAAAGGGACCTCATCAAGAGCAGCATGTGATAAGATCTATCAGCATTGATAAACGGAACATTGTAAATTGCCCCCAAACAAACAAATAATAATTCTCTAGGCGAGTTAATCGCTCAAATTAAACAAAATATTCGCTCAATTCTCGTAGAATATGTGAACATTCTTCCAAAGTAATGATTTGTTGAAGATATTAGTTCGAATATATACTTATTTTCACAAGAAATTCCTGAAATACGATGCGCACGACCGAATAGAGAGAGAGCGATTTGTTTTTATTTATATTTTGACTCTGCTGCACATGTGACTTTGAAGGTGCGGCGAACCACCGCAAACAACTTGAAAGTCTGGATTGACGCCAAATAATATGATACTGTTGCAATTCGTTTCGTCTCGTCTCGGCTTCAGTCACTGTCGAAACGAGCAAAATATCCTATTCCAGTACACGAGTATCATTGAAATGTTTTATTTGCTAGACTGGAGAGACTTCAGCCACTTTTTCTCGGTATGATCAGTGATGTCAGATGAGAAGACATGTTTTTATTCTGAGAAAAACAACAAACATTTGTAAAATTGATCAATCGATACTCTTTTCTCAGTTCCAAAATATTAAAACATAACAAAAAGCAATAAGTTCCATATATCTATTGGTTTCATTGATATTTTTTTCTCGAGCATATGGCTTCATCACTTGGGGGCAATGTTTGTTCACCTAATCAACGATTTATCAAGGAAAGTTTTAAATCTATATGCATGTATTTCCAATAAAGTAGTTGTTTTGGATTACTCATTCTCGTTCAATATGATGTGAAAACACTAATCGTACCGTGTTAATACAGTGACTCAAATCCGTAATCGTACTCCACCATGCAGATCTCTTTTCCCTTCTTTTGAAAGTCGAAAACAAGCTTTCGGAACATTCTATTTAGATCAAATTATCGTGTCATATGAGAGTCTATCTGTCTATCTAGAATAATGGTTTTTATTTCTCTTAAAATGCTGGATGTATGTGCTTATGTATGAAAATTGACTCAAACTCATAATCGTACGCTAGTTGAAATCTCTACTCGATTCCAAAGGCGTTGGCCAATTTCTTAATTCCATCATTATTATGGTTTCCCTTGTTAATTGCAACTGTCTTTAGCTGTCTTTAGCCTTATCTACGATTTTTTGGTGTATTCTGAAGGTATATTTATCAATTTTTTCATTAGGTGGTTTTTAAGATGGTATTTAATGGTTTCAGATACCTTCCTTAGTTTTTTACTGGGATTGATGTCGGAAGACTGTGGAGGAATATCAATAACTTTTGAGTAATTGTAATGTAACCATTTGCGAACTTTATATGTCTTGAGCTCTGGGTCGTTGTCTTGGCAAAACTTGAATCCTCGATTTCATCCCATTTTGTTGACGCTTTGCTTCATATTTTCTTTCAGGATGTTCAAGTAAACATTCTGATCCACTACACCGTCGATAAAAACCAAATTGAGCAAACAAAAAGTTTGTAATGTGCCTAGGAAGGGCAGCTTGAATGCCCGAGAACATAGGGACAAACCGTATCTCAGCAAAATAAAATCAGTAACTACAATTTGATTATTCCAAACAGCATAAAACACATCAATGTCTTACTGGTGTTATTTCCATAGATGGTTTCTAATTCGATATTTTTGGCTCCGATAGTTATCGTATCGTATGGAGGAAGTCAACGATGAATTAAACGAAAAAAAAACTGAAAGCAACGTTTAAACATGGTGGTTGTGGGTGGAGGGATGATATGAGGGTGCATGTATGAGGAATTTGGTTTCCATCGATGGTGCATCGAATCAGAATGTTTACTTGATTATCCTGGAGGAAAATATAAAGCAAAGTGTCAACCAAATGTGATGGAATCGAGGATTCAAGTTTTGCCAAGACAATCACCCCTATTCTGTATTTCGATTGATTCGGAATATTTCGAACGACTTGATAAAATTCCATTCTGTATTCGGTTCGAGTTGTTGTTGCATTTCATTCGATCTGTTTCTCTTCGAACATTAAATGGGCAAAACGTTCGAAATAGGAAAAGCGAAATTATAACTCGGACGAAATATAGGTTTCGAACGAAATGGAAATCCGTCGGAATACAGAATAGGGCTGAATGACCCAGAGCTCAAGACATATGAAGTCCGCAAATGGTTAAAGGGTGTGTCACATCAAATTGCATCACGGAAAAAACGTTGTAGAAATTCGCCCAGTAGACCGATCCTTTTGAAAATTTTAGACAGTAAAATAAAAACTATTAAACAACTTTTGGCATTTTCCTTTTATTCATACTTCGAGCCCAAGCCCGTATGCTCGCACCTTCCTCTTTACCCCGTTCATAAGGTTCTGTACAACGTCAGGTTGTAGTTTTTTTTTTTGAACAGAAATCCATTTTCTCTTGAAGTCCGCTTCCGATTTGACAACTTTTGGGTTCTTCCGGAGGGCCTGCTTCATAATCGCCCAATATTTCTCTATTGGGCGAAGCTCCGGCGCGTTGGGCGGGTTCATTTCCTTTGGCACGAAGGTGACCCCGTTGGCTTCGTACCACTCCAACACGTCCTTTGAATAGTGGCACGAAGCGAGATCCGGCCAGAAGATGGTCGGGCCCTCGTACTGCTTCAATAGTGGTAGTAAGCGCTTCTGTAGGCACTCCTTAAGGTAAACCTGCCCGTTTACCGTGCCGGTCATCACGAAGGGGGCGCTCCGCTTTCCGCAAGAGCAGATCGCTTGCCACACCATGTACTTTTTGGCGAGTAGACAACGAGATTTGTTTAAACTGCGACAACCGAACTGTAGAAACACTCATTCACAAATGTTGCACTTGTGTTCGCGTTAGACCGGCTTGGACGGCATTTCAACAGAGGATCTCAGGCATTTTAGGTGGATGGAGGAGGCTCAATTTCGAGGACTAAACCTGCTAAACCTGCTTTAGCAGGAATGAACGAATCGTGTAAAGTGAGAATTTTAAAACTTTTTAGTAACTATATCTGCTTCGTTAATAGATATAACGGTAGAATTGATGTAGCTGAATTAAATTTTCATTTAGATGTAGAAGCTTAACGAATTGATGAACAAACCAAAATGTTGTAAAATTAAATATGACAAATAAAACTATTTACTATTTAAAAAAAAAAAACTTGCAAAAATGGATTTTATTTTCGTAATTATTGTTTGAAGTCGTTTCATGGCTTTGGACTAGAGGGCGCTATACTTTTTATATTTTTCTTGAAAGCTGAGGATTTTTTACATAACACATTTCGATATCAGAGATGTTTTTTTTCGTTTTTGAGATATGATTTTTCAAAGTGGCCCGAAAAATCTGTTTTACCCTTTTATATAAAAATGACGTTTTGCAAAAATTCATAACATTAGAACTACTAAACCGATTTAGATGATCGACATATTAAATTGAAGCCAATTAGCTAACTTTCTTTGAAAAAATATCACACTTGCGAGTAGATTGAATTCTAGACGCATAGGAATATTGAACGAAGACTTAAACATGTTAAATTTGCTAAATAATAACTCAAAAACGGAAAATAAAACTTCTCTGATTTTCGGATATATTATGTAAAAAGCATCAGCTTTCCAGAAAAATATAAAAAAAAATGAAAAAAATATAGCACCCTCTATCTTTAACCGAGAAAACTAAGAAAAACTAAAAAAAGCTAAGCAATATTTTAAAAAAACTGTCGATCATCTGAATCGGTTCAAAAGTTATGATTTTGACGTAGGACTACGTCTTTCATTTCTGTACCTGGGTATAAGTTCAAAGTTTCGAAAACGAGAGAGTGACGCTGGAGTGCAAGGTTTTGCACGTTAATACCTCTTTACCGGCTGAATGGAGCAGTATAATAATCACTTCATCCGAAAGACAAAATGTCAACGAGTTATATGATTGTCACTTATTGGTAAAAAATCGTTTCAATAGCTTAAAAATTGATTTGAAAGCAAGCTATTGAAATCATCATTGCTCATTGATGGTGATTGGTAATCGCAATGTGTTCCCGAACACGGACGCAAAATCTAGGCACCTGGAGAAACCGAATACATGCAAGCTGCGACTTCTTTTGCTCGCTTACATTAGTGTTTGGGAAACCATAGCGGACACATGCAAGGCGTGAGTACTTTTACTCGCATCAGTTTCTGTTCTGATTTCGCATGGTACAGCCATGAAAAATGGTTTGCGTGTGAATGCGTCCAAGCGAAGGAATATTCGCATTTACGCATTCAACTTGGCGTTCCCGTGATGCAATCCAATTGACAAATTTACGCAAAGCTGAATCATCTCATGCGACGCCTACATTAGAGTTCAGAACGACAAAAGTGATGATGATTGTATATTCTACGCACAGAAAAGCAAGATTCGGTCGTGATTATCCACTTTATTTCTATTTAGATTCATTTCAATCATTAAATGTCTTCAGTATATGGCAAGAAAGTTAGGGCTTTGTATATTTACGATGATTTCAACACGCGATTGGATCAAAGTCATTGATAATCTTCAAAAATTTTGAGTTTGATGATGCATACAGGTTATGAATACTGTGGATAATGGTGATGAAATCGATATCATATCAAGTTGGATTATATAATTGATAATGTAAGGGCCGATACAAGAAGGATTTGCAGTATTTTTAGCGCAACACATGCTACTCATCGTTTAAAGTTACAACACTTATACCAAGCCATTCTTCAAAATATACATACCTCATTGTAAAATAGCGATTTTCTAACCTTTTTAGCGTAGAAAGAATACGTGAAACCGGGAAATTTGAAGATAAATTCTGATTTTTCTAAAAAAATTTACGACCAAAAAAAAAACAAAACATCATCATTTTATTCGCTGCGCCATCTGGTTGTAAATCTAACGTAAATTCGTCAACAGAATCAGTTTCTGTTCTGCTTTCGCATGGAATCATGAAAAATTGCCACATAACGATAAAAACGAAATTGATGTTATGCAAGGTTATAGACTTTATTTCTTTTTCACCATGAAGTGGCGCCCTCGGTTTCTATTCGGCGCATGGAGTCTCGAGTTATTCTCACGATAACAAAAATGAATCATGTATCAAACATCTTCAGTTGCTTTCCAAGGCCACTCAAATTCCATCGGTTCGTTTCGGGACCACCAATAAGTTCGAAAGAGTTGAATTTTATATTAATAACAATTCCATACTTATACTCATCCAACCACACACTCACAAGAAAAACTTTCAGCAATCTTTCATAATATTCATTCATTCATTCATTTAGAATTGATGCAAATGCAATTTCAAATAAATGATTACCGAGCCAACGGTAGTCCTACGTCTACCTTGCGGTTATATCACAGATATAACCCACTTCTTGTTTTTTGTGGTGGAAAAAAGGTGGAAAATTTGTTTTTTTCCGAACCATCGGTTAACTTTCATCATATCTCAAAAACGAAAAAAGGCATCTCTGATCTTATGTAAAAAATCCTCAGCTTTCAAAAAAAAAATACAAAAAAATAAAGCCCCCTAGAGTTTCAAAGCCATGAAAACAATAAAAAACGACTACAATCAATAATTACGAAAATTGATTTTTTTTGCAAGCTCAATATTTTCGAAAAAAGATAGCTCTATTGGCTTCAATTTGATTTGTCGATCATCTAAATCGGTTCAGTGGTTCGAAAGTTATGACTTTTTCAAAAAAGTCATTTGTGGGAAAAAGTGAAAACTATTGGACTATTCATATAATTCATATAAATTCATATATTTTTTTTAATTCTGAGCGAAAATTATATGAATAGTGCTACCAACAAGTACTGTTACTTTTGGCCATTTTTTTGGATATTTTATTTGAATTTAGTTTCAGCGTAATTTTTAAAAAATATTGTTATTTTTATTTTTTTAGAACAAGTTGGCATGAAATTCGTCCTTTGAAAATGCGAACGTTATATCGAAGTTTCCCTGTACCACTTTTGACAAAAATCTGAGAAACACTATATCGGTTTGGCATAGAATGGCTGCATATGTAGATAGAATGAATTACCTTCATCGTTTTCAATCTGGGTTTAGAAGTCAACACGGTACCGAGATTGCTCTAATAAAAATACACGATGATATAGCGAAAACGGTGGATAAAAATGGCGTGACTATCTTGCTTTTAAAATGTTTTGCCAAAGCGGTTGATCCACAGTAAACTTCTCAATAAATTAGTAACGTTTTATGGACATTCGAACTCAGCTACAAAACTTGTAAAGAGTTCATGAGCAATGGCAACGAAATATTACGGCACGCAAACCAAAACAAAGCTGTTCAAAGCGCTACTCTTACCCCATTCGATGTATTGTGATTTTATTTATACTAACGCTTTGAGTAGGTCTCTCAATAAGCTGCGTGTTTCTCTAAATGCTTGTGTTCGCTATGTCTATAACGTTTCTCACTTACAGAAAAACCTAGTATGTAATTGTAATTTTACTCACTTTTGCAAGTACAGATCATTTGGTCGGTGTTATGTCAGACCGGACCATGTGACATTTTTATGATTTCGAGAAAAACGAACATAAAGTTTAATGCTCTGCAATTTTCAAAGCATTTAATTTTTTCAATAATTACGTTCAATATTGTTCTCAGAAATGTTAGCTACTCTCTGGCATTACTTTGATGTATGATAGTTGTAAAAAAACATCAAGTATCATCCCAAAAAAGGCAGTTATTCGGCCGCCTATATGTACATGGTTCATTCTGACTGAACAAAATGAAGCGTTTTTTAAGAGTTGGTTCACTATGACTGAACAATTTCGAAATATTTCTCAATCAATCAACAGTTGTGAGTCAAAGTGTGCCATTCTGCTATGAAAATTAGAGCGAGAAGGATTGTGAGTAACACTGCATAAACATTTGTTTGCGTTCAGCATAATATTCTCTGCCATCTACTGCTGGCAAGAATATAATTGCACGACAAACATGTTAAGCATGATCTTCCCATTTTCAATCATCTTAGACAGTATTCGTCAATAGAATCGTCAAATTTGAATTCATTGTCATCGCTACAGCCTAAATCGCACTCTGAAATAGTATATTTTGCGATCATTCACACTGAAGACCAGCATTTTTCACTGATCCGTTCAGTCGGAGTGGACCAAGTTTATTTTTTAATATACTCAGAATGTGCACATTTTACACTAAAGCCAGCGCTACACGATGCTACGAACACCCTCGAATGCTAGACGTTCGATGATTCGACGCATCGTGTAGTCGACTGACGAGCTACGAACCTCCAATGTCAAGTTTCGAATATTCGCGTTGGAAGGTAATCCGTTCGTTGTGGATTACCTTCCAACACGAGTGGCACGAGTCAAAGGATTTTTGTCATTCGTTGATTCGGCACACGATGACATTCGATACACCGCTACACGATTCGTCCGAATCTATCTTTGACAGATTGGTTTGTTTACAAGTTTTAGATGAAGGAACTATGAAATTGATTCATAAAATTCAAAATATTCGGCAAAATATTGCAGTTTAATAATGTTGATTTCAAGCATTTTTAATTTACAGCCCGATATCAGTACAATTGCTACGTCAGCAATTTCAATACTCGCATCGTCATCCAGTTTCCTAACTTTTTTGATGGTAAATAAAAACAATAAACATTCGATCCAAATACTCGCCGAATGTTTGGACCGAGTGCATTGAATCGAACATTCACTTCACCGTGTAGCAGCACATTCGTCACAACATTTGTCGATTCATCGAGCCAAATGTTTGAGTCCAACATTCGAGTGAAACGTTGGACGAATCGTGTAGCGCCCGCATAACGGGTTCAAGCATATTTCGACAAGGTACTGGTGGTGATGGATGACGAGATTTATCTCACCCTAGATGGAAACGACTGGCAGGGCACTTCACATTTTACTTCCCCCACGGAAGAAGTGAGCTCCGAAGTGAAGCTTGTTTTACACACCAAGTTCCCTAAGAAGGTGCTGCTGTGGCTGACAATCAGCGAGAAGGGGATGTCAAAGCCGCTCTTCTCTAGCTCCGGACTGACCGTGAACGGGGAAATTTATAGTACGAAGTGCCTGCCGGAAGTTGCGTCGTTCATCAAGAAATACAAAGGGCAAACCTGAAGCGTAAGATCTACTCCAACAATTTTGTCGCGAAAACTGAGAAGGAATTGGTAAATAAAACGAAGAAAGAACTCAAAAATATGCCTACATGCATGTTTTCGTCCGTCATGGCGAATGTTCGGTCAACTGCCGGAAGGCCGCTCGCAAGGGCGTAGACTTTTTTTTGCAAGTATTCGAACAAAAAATTAGAATCGGACATTCAAGTGGTCGCCTGGCAAAAGTGGTGTGAGTAAAATAGACACTTGACATATCATGTTGAACGGGATAGATTTATGTGTCGTTTCTTGTCCAAATTTGTTTGGTACGTTCACGCCGGCGCTGTAATTCATGCTTCTCGCCATCTGGCGGCTGCACTTAATGCTTTTCGCTCTATCGGATAGGACCTTTCCAGACAGTGTTTGCCGATTGAATGTTTTTCTAAATAATTCACTTTCATTTGTTTAAAAATGATCTGGCAGAAGGCATTATGACACAGTAACGATGAGGCAGTCTAGTGCGAGCCACCGGTGGTACGCGCCGGCGTGAACGTGTTAAATCCTTGTTGAAATAGTAGGTACATGTAAGAAACAAGCTGGACCTATTTAGCTAGAGTCGTATTTGAAATATTCTCATACATACAAAAATATAACAAGCAACACATAGCGCTTCGCATAATGAGGCATGGTTTTGGTTGGGATAGCATATTTTCCAGGATCAAAGCCACAAAAGGGACCTCATCAAGAGCAGCATGTGATAAGATCTATCAGCATTGATAAACGGAACATTGTAAATTGCCCCCAAACAAACAAATAATAATTCTCTAGGCGAGTTAATCGCTCAAATTAAACAAAATATTCGCTCAATTCTCGTAGAATATGTGAACATTCTTCCAAAGTAATGATTTGTTGAAGATATTAGTTCGAATATATACTTATTTTCACAAGAAATTCCTGAAATACGATGCGCACGACCGAATAGAGAGAGAGCGATTTGTTTTTATTTATATTTTGACTCTGCTGCACATGTGACTTTGAAGGTGCGGCGAACCACCGCAAACAACTTGAAAGTCTGGATTGACGCCAAATAATATGATACTGTTGCAATTCGTTTCGTCTCGTCTCGGCTTCAGTCACTGTCGAAACGAGCAAAATATCCTATTCCAGTACACGAGTATCATTGAAATGTTTTATTTGCTAGACTGGAGAGACTTCAGCCACTTTTTCTCGGTATGATCAGTGATGTCAGATGAGAAGACATGTTTTTATTCTGAGAAAAACAACAAACATTTGTAAAATTGATCAATCGATACTCTTTTCTCAGTTCCAAAATATTAAAACATAACAAAAAGCAATAAGTTCCATATATCTATTGGTTTCATTGATATTTTTTTCTCGAGCATATGGCTTCATCACTTGGGGGCAATGTTTGTTCACCTAATCAACGATTTATCAAGGAAAGTTTTAAATCTATATGCATGTATTTCCAATAAAGTAGTTGTTTTGGATTACTCATTCTCGTTCAATATGATGTGAAAACACTAATCGTACCGTGTTAATACAGTGACTCAAATCCGTAATCGTACTCCACCATGCAGATCTCTTTTCCCTTCTTTTGAAAGTCGAAAACAAGCTTTCGGAACATTCTATTTAGATCAAATTATCGTGTCATATGAGAGTCTATCTGTCTATCTAGAATAATGGTTTTTATTTCTCTTAAAATGCTGGATGTATGTGCTTATGTATGAAAATTGACTCAAACTCATAATCGTACGCTAGTTGAAATCTCTACTCGATTCCAAAGGCGTTGGCCAATTTCTTAATTCCATCATTATTATGGTTTCCCTTGTTAATTGCAACTGTCTTTAGCTGTCTTTAGCCTTATCTACGATTTTTTGGTGTATTCTGAAGGTATATTTATCAATTTTTTCATTAGGTGGTTTTTAAGATGGTATTTAATGGTTTCAGATACCTTCCTTAGTTTTTTACTGGGATTGATGTCGGAAGACTGTGGAGGAATATCAATAACTTTTGAGTAATTGTAATGTAACCATTTGCGAACTTTATATGTCTTGAGCTCTGGGTCGTTGTCTTGGCAAAACTTGAATCCTCGATTTCATCCCATTTTGTTGACGCTTTGCTTCATATTTTCTTTCAGGATGTTCAAGTAAACATTCTGATCCACTACACCGTCGATAAAAACCAAATTGAGCAAACAAAAAGTTTGTAATGTGCCTAGGAAGGGCAGCTTGAATGCCCGAGAACATAGGGACAAACCGTATCTCAGCAAAATAAAATCAGTAACTACAATTTGATTATTCCAAACAGCATAAAACACATCAATGTCTTACTGGTGTTATTTCCATAGATGGTTTCTAATTCGATATTTTTGGCTCCGATAGTTATCGTATCGTATGGAGGAAGTCAACGATGAATTAAACGAAAAAAAAACTGAAAGCAACGTTTAAACATGGTGGTTGTGGGTGGAGGGATGATATGAGGGTGCATGTATGAGGAATTTGGTTTCCATCGATGGTGCATCGAATCAGAATGTTTACTTGATTATCCTGGAGGAAAATATAAAGCAAAGTGTCAACCAAATGTGATGGAATCGAGGATTCAAGTTTTGCCAAGACAATCACCCCTATTCTGTATTTCGATTGATTCGGAATATTTCGAACGACTTGATAAAATTCCATTCTGTATTCGGTTCGAGTTGTTGTTGCATTTCATTCGATCTGTTTCTCTTCGAACATTAAATGGGCAAAACGTTCGAAATAGGAAAAGCGAAATTATAACTCGGACGAAATATAGGTTTCGAACGAAATGGAAATCCGTCGGAATACAGAATAGGGCTGAATGACCCAGAGCTCAAGACATATGAAGTCCGCAAATGGTTAAAGGGTGTGTCACATCAAATTGCATCACGGAAAAAACGTTGTAGAAATTCGCCCAGTAGACCGATCCTTTTGAAAATTTTAGACAGTAAAATAAAAACTATTAAACAACTTTTGGCATTTTCCTTTTATTCATACTTCGAGCCCAAGCCCGTATGCTCGCACCTTCCTCTTTACCCCGTTCATAAGGTTCTGTACAACGTCAGGTTGTAGTTTTTTTTTTTGAACAGAAATCCATTTTCTCTTGAAGTCCGCTTCCGATTTGACAACTTTTGGGTTCTTCCGGAGGGCCTGCTTCATAATCGCCCAATATTTCTCTATTGGGCGAAGCTCCGGCGCGTTGGGCGGGTTCATTTCCTTTGGCACGAAGGTGACCCCGTTGGCTTCGTACCACTCCAACACGTCCTTTGAATAGTGGCACGAAGCGAGATCCGGCCAGAAGATGGTCGGGCCCTCGTACTGCTTCAATAGTGGTAGTAAGCGCTTCTGTAGGCACTCCTTAAGGTAAACCTGCCCGTTTACCGTGCCGGTCATCACGAAGGGGGCGCTCCGCTTTCCGCAAGAGCAGATCGCTTGCCACACCATGTACTTTTTGGCAAACTTGGATAGCTTCTGCTTGCGAATCTCCTCCGGAACGCTGAATTTGTCCTCAGCGGAGAAGAACAACAGGCCCGGCAGCTGACGAAAGTCCGCTTTGACGTAGGTTTCGTCGTCCATTACCAGGCAATGCGGCTTCGTCAGCATTTCGGTGTACAGCTTCCGGGCTCGCGTCTTCCCCACCATATTTTGCCTTTCGTCGCGGTTAGGAGCCTTCTGAACCTTGTATGTACGCAGGCCCTCGCGCTGCTTGATCCGCTGGACGAATGAACTTGACAAATTCAGCTTATTGGCGACATCCCGGACCGAACTTCTCGGATCATGTCTAAACTGCTTAACTACGCGCTTGTGATATTTTTCACTGACGGAGCATCCATTTTTGCCGTTCTTCACCTTCCGGTCGATGGTTAGGTTCTCGAAGTATCGTTTTAGTACTCTGCTGACCGTGGATTGGACGATTCCCAGCATCTTACCGATGTCCCGATGTGACAACTCCGGATTCTCGAAATGAGTGCACAGGATTAATTCACGACGCTCTTTTTCGTTCGACGACATTTTTCCAAATTTACGAAAAATTGACAGTGAAGCATGGCCAACGTGATCTATACACTCTTATCTGATTATAAGCGAAAGCTGAAGATATAATTCCTAAAAATTAAATTTCTACAGCGTTTTTTCCGTGATGCAATTTGATGTGACACACCCTTTACATTACAATTACCCTAAAGTTATTGATATTCCTCCACAATCTTCCGACATCAATCCCAGTAAAAAAATTAAGGAAGTTATCTGTGTAGGAAATTTAGAAACCATTTAATTTCTAAAAATAACGATTTCAAAAACCACTTAATGAAAAAATTGTAAAATATACCTTCCGGATAGAATAGAATCAGGAAATTATATAGATAGAATTAGGAAATTGGCCAACGCCTTCGAAATCGAGTAGAGATTTCAACTAGCGTACGATTATGAGTTTGAGTCAATTTTCATACATTAGCACATACATTCGCCATTTTTAGAGAAATAAAAACCATTATTCTGAAAACAGATAGCAAACCTTTTAACTCTCATATGACACGATAATTTTATCTAAATAGAATGTTCCGAAAGCTTGTTTTCGACTTTCAAAAGAAGGGAGAAGAGATCTGCATGGTGGAGTACGATTACGGATTTGAGTCACTGTATATCAAAACAGTCCCTGGATATGAGCACAATGTTTACATTTGGTTGTGTTGTTTGGAAAAGGCCCATTTGAAAATCTGTGAAATCTTGCAATTACTGAACTGCACTTGATGATTGCAGTTGAAAACATACATGCAATACTAGTTTAGCCGTGAAACAATTTTTGATGATAAAGGCGGAACAGAAGAATACCGATGCTTTAAATCAACAAGGTGAACAAACACATCAAGCAAACTAAACGATTCGACCGATTCATTGGCGAGCGCGTCCAAACGATCATCGAGTCAGACGAGCTACTCGTCTGTTTTTGGTCGAGCTCGGCTTCTGGGATATGAAAACAAACGAGACGAGCGCTCGTCCGGTCGTCTCGTCTCCTGGAATAGGGCCCTGTGTGTATGGTGCGATTATAAGGGGGTCATCCACTATGAGAAGTGCACAGTTTAACGATACATTCAGAGCTCTACTTTTTACAACTGGATAGATACCATTAAGCGATTAGGAAAAAACGACCAGAACAGATCATTTTTTTTTTTAACACGGACCTTGAACCGTTTAGCTAGCATTTGTTTGGATCTCCGCATAATTATATTGATGGAAAAACATTGCGTTACATAAAAGCTGTCGAAAATCACTGGAAAAGTTTTTCGCCGATAAACCAAATAAGTTTTTAAATGGATTGAAAAAGGAAAATTATCCGAAATAAGGCGGAAGATTATGATAATACAATGTATGATTGTTCGAAATTGGTCTTCAATACAGGAAAAATACATTCAAAAATTGAACTAAAACTGCGAATAGGTTCCGCTATTTCGAATTTTCTATATATGCATCTTTTGTGGGAATTACAGCCCATAGACAAGCTCCAAACGAAGAACAGACTGGCCTGATGTGCTCCTCTGGTAACTTCTCCCATTGTCACCCTGTAAAATACAATCACACTAACAAGATGTTGGTCACCCAAATCATTTCGGTCATGCCACCGAAACATATTATAATCCGAAGGCACGTGTACGACAAAACGGTGAGGTGGATGATGATGTGTTGAATCATAGAGGATTTGAAATTTTAAGTTCGTTCACATCAATTGAAGACTTTTGAATCAAATTCAAGGACAACTTAAACTCTCTTTGTCTCTCGATGTCTTGAGAAAGTCGTTTGGAAAGCTATGATCAAAGATATAGACTTGTCGCTGGTTCGGTGGCTTGTGAAAATCGTTCAGGTGGATGAATGTGAGGTAACACATCCCAGCAATAATCATTCCGCTTATTGTTCACAAGACCTAAAGTTGTGAGCAAGTACACAATTGCCTTACAATAGTATCTATTCACCATACGCTTCTACAGGCATCCCATAAATTTTAGCAGCTGCAAAGTGAAGAAATGGAATCTGCTTTGTTTTCCTGCTTGAACTCTCGGACTCATAATCATTCCTTTTTTTTTTTTTAATTTTACTTCATACATTTCCTTCCAACGGTTGCATTATTTTATTTCCAGTTCGGTATTTCCTCTAAAATGCATTATATTGGTAACGGCAATGGTCATAGTGCTATCAGTTTGTATCACGAACGCAATCATATCGGTATTGATCACAGGTTAGTTAATGGTACACAAAAACAAAAACCTTCAAGTACGCATTTTGACTTGTCGTTTGACTTTTGAATCACACTAAAAACACTATTTAGAAGTTCGGTGTATTTCGGAACGTAATTTAATATTAGTTGTTTTTGCGTTGTATTGTTGTGGCTAACAGCTTGGCATGTAGTTTTAGCCGTGCGATAGGTACGATCAAAATTTAATATTTCACATTCTTACAGCATGCTGACCAGATCCAGCTCGAAGGTACTGGATAAGGCCAACATCCAGGCAGCTGGGATGAATCAAATAAGCTCCGTTGGTGGAAAAACCACGGTCGACGGAATCCCTCTATCGACACTGAACTCCGCATCCGAGCAAGGCTTGCCCGAGGACAGCGATGATTTTTGCTCGGAAAGTAGCAAACTCAAGCAGACGGCAACGCTACAGGAAATTTTCGAGGCTTTCAAGAATCCCTACCATGGAGTTGGCTTTCTCGGACCAGCTCAGAGTCTGCCGTCGTGTACGTTTGTAGCCTATGATGCCATCAACTGGTTGCAGAATAGAATCGAGGGATCGTGCAACCCGTTGGAGATTTTGGAGGATATGAGGAAGTAGGTTACCAAAATGAGTTCTGGTGGTGTTCAAAAATGACTTACCTACTTATCCTTCTAGAGCTCGTATGATTTGTCATGCTTCCGGAGAATTCACCAAGGCAGTTGTTCCCGGTTTCTGTCTATACTATGTAATGATGCAGGATAAAGAGTCGCTTGAGTACACTCCGCCACTCGGAGATATCGAGGCGTTCGAAAATGAATGGATGGAGGTAGAGATGCAGCATCCCGATCTGCAGAGGCCAATTGATCCAGTAGATGTTGGGGTTCCTTTGTTCCTTCGGGAGACTATTGATTTCAACGAAGAATTCGTCGATGGTTCGCTCTACAAGCAGACCCATTTGGACATTGACATCAACAATAAATCGGATCGAATAGAGTGGGGCCACGCCCGGTACCATCAAAAGATGATTCCAGGGCACGCTTACGAAATTGTGGTTCAGTGGATAACTGCATCGGGGCCCATTGTGTGTGATTTGATAAATGGGTGGTCGCGACGAGCTCAAGGATGTGGCTTTCAACTGGTTTCCATTCCAGCAGATCCACTAGCGGAACCATTCACCGAAAAAAGTGACCCTCTGCGAGGACCCATTTTCGTTCCGCTCGATATCGAATGTTTGAAACAGCATAGAAGTTTCCTTTTCGAGGAATTCAAAAAAGAAACCTGGTCGAAGCGGTTGCTTCTCTTCCAGGAAGCAATCGTAGCTCGGTTTGGGTTTATGAGATGTGCCGTTGAAACAAAGACCGGTTCCAATCAAGCCTCGCTAGATTACCAATATGTCCATTGCACCGGGAACATGTTCATTTTGGTTCCGAATCCGAACCATGGATTGAAATCACGTCAGAGGCTCGCCTCTGGGGGCAACATCATGAAGAAACCCACAAACTTTATCAATCGCTATTCTGCCTCGTACGAATCCCAGATGCAGAGTAATATGTTTTCCGCTTCGCATGAGGCCTACATCACTCGTCATGTGACCGCCGGGAAGAATAAAGATGATTGCGATATTATCCGTAGAACGGGCTTCCTCTGGTCCTGGAATCATATGATCCCGAACAAAAAGTGGAAATCGCTGGTAATTGCACAAACCGAAGAGCTGTTCCAGTTGCGGATGCTGCGTGACTTTAAGGACTTTTGTTCGAACAAAGACCAGCGATTGGTGAACTTCTGGGAAGAGTGCTGGGAAGCGAAGGAGAAATCATCGATGGCGCGAACGTAGCATATGTTTTGAAGTTTTGAAGGACTTGTGATATACTGTATAAATGAACGGAATGGTTTTTTTTTTCATTTTGTTGAATTTTACTCATGCGAATTGTATCGTTATCGTGAAAGTGGCCAGATAGTTTAGTAAATAATAGAGTTAATGTGCGTGCGTTCTTTTTGAATGTATACACTATTGTTAGAATGTGGATTGTATATGAGCGTCAAATAAACATCGCTACAGGCGGTCCAGATCTGAATCTGTAATGAATTGCATAATGCAGTTGGTCTCATTTATTGAAAAACATACAGTGGCATATTCTTGCAGTAAACTATTGGGTGTACAAATAAGTTGCAACAAATGACAAAACATGAGTATTTTTGATTCGAATGGAAGTTTGTATTCCGTTTGGGTTGGAGAAAATCTGAGTTTTCCACAGCATCTGAGATTTTTTTGACTCAAGTGTAACTTTTGAAAAGGGCGCATTGCAGTAAGAAAAATCTTTGATAATTTATATCTCGAAAACCATGAGTTATAGAGTATTGATGTTAAAACGTGAAACACTTTGAAAAAATAGTTCTCTTTTTTTATTTACAAAAAAAACTTTAATTTTCAATATCTAAAATACAGGGAAACTTCGATATAACGTACATTTCACTTTCAAAATTGTACGTTGTATCGAATTGTACGTTATATCGAAGCATGAAAAATAATTCAAAAATATGGCATAGTTTACTTTATTTTGTTGTTGTTTGAGTATGGCTAGTAAATAATGGTGATAAAATCCAACTAGTAGGTGGAGCCAATTTTTATCGAAATGTTTTCGATCATACAGTTGATTGAAGGTAAATAGATAATTAACTAGAAAATAAATTTATCAAATCCAAAAAAAAGTAAAACATTTTTTCTTTGAAAATTTTTGACTTCAAGCTTGATTGGTTTTCATATAAATAATAAATGGAAACATAACCTTCCCTGATTATGTTATCAGACTACTTCTCGAGTTTTTCTACATGCAATGTTATCTACGTTGATATTTCGCAAAGCACACTGCGCATTTAGAGAGCAACTTGCTCTTCATCGTCCTTAACCACAACATTCTCGTTGAGATTTTCATCTTCCGGACCAACTGATGTCGAAATTCGAAGATTAACGATTAACGATTTCTTTGTCTTTTAGAATCTCAAATTAGGTAATTTCATTCGCAATGCTCTTCAGACTCGCTAATAATACGGATCGGTTGGTGGAGTTGGGAGGCAAAACTTATAAATATGGCACCATCACTCGTTCGTAGTTTTTCTGCACTGTAAAGATCCGACAATTTAGCAAGAACAAGAACGGCTTTAAGGATGGCTTAATTAGGCTTCAAATGCATAATCCAAGATATAAGTTGATCAGGAAACCAGCCCTTGAACAAGCCTCGCACCATCCACGGATTTATCGATGCTTCGTCGTAAACAGGCAGATCGTTAAGATTATAAAAAATCCGATGATTGTTGAACTTTCTAATTAATATCTGTGGCACTTGTGTCTGGCAAAAAAATCATAATTTGTTTTCGTCAAAGCAACGAAATTTCAAAACTACCTTTCGATTTGCAGTGCGATCATTATTTTTTGAATTATTGTTCATCAAATAAGAAGGGGTAATTTTTCATTCAAATAAAAATATCTCTGTATGGAATGGTCCTACGTGAACGTTATAAGAATCAAATGAAAGCTGTTTGGTAATAATAATTACTACTTTTTTGTAAATTCATGAAATTCCTGTAAAAACAGAAAGAAATCGATTTTTTATTCCTTCTCAATATCTTTGTCCACTACATCTACAATACCATGATAACAATATGTTAGTTAAATATTCCCCAAAAGCTGAAGGTTTAAGCTTTATAATGATGTATATATCATTATCTAAATAGAATGTTTCGAAAGCTTGCTTTCGACTTTCAAACGTAGTGAAAAAAGATCTGCATGATGCGGTACGATTACAAGTTTAAGTCACTGTTTGTTGTCGATGACTTAGAAGCATAAGTCGCTCGCGTATGCATTGAATATTTGACATGGTTAGCAATTCAGGCTCCACATTTCCACAACTGTAAAACTTATGGATAAATTTTGTCAACGTACCCACGGCTCCAACCATTTTAGAATGAAACTTTGCAGTACCTTCGCGCTTTTGAGGAAACCAGATGTGCAGCGTCTACCTTTGAATGCTAGACCTTCTTGAAGCGCTTTCGGCTTGCTGAAAAATAATTGACGAATAAAAACTTGTCTTTCCTGGCGCGTTTAATGTTACTGACACTATCTGATGTTGTACTTCCGCATAATTGACTTGATTAACATTCCTTGAACCGCATCCTCAAAATTCCTGAAAAAGCGATCCAAAGAACAACTGATCGATTTCCCCAGAAAAGTCTTTTCGAACTTTCGAAGCCATTTTCATTGAATACATTTCATATTGATATTAAATTTAAATCAATATATCATAAACAATGGAGTGCTACCAACATCTAACAATGAAAGAAAATATTGATATTGAATTTTGAAATAACAATTTGCACCTTTATTCATTAATACAACTTATTTTGAAACATGCAAAACACGAGATTATTTTTATGAAAATTACAATGCCCAAAGGGTGACCTCTATGGAACTGTAAGACTGACAGGATTATTTCATAAATTGTTAATGAAACTATAAGTTTCGATTCTGAAGTGAATTTCTACACATTGAAAATTTGTACGTTATATCGAGGTAAAATGAGAATGGCTGCATTTAGAAGGAGATTGATAAAGAGCTTTTTTATTTTAAATCATACTAGGATTCATAATTTGTGGCTAAACATAAATGTTAACATACAAAAATTCGAAGTTTCGAAAATTCATAAAAATTCGATGTTCTACAAAGTTCGTTAAAAGTAGTTTTACCATCTTAAACTAATTATTTAAATTTTCTACATGACTTCTATTTTATATGAAAAAATAAAAAATATGTATTTTAAATATTGCAAATTAAAGTTTTTTTTGTAAATAAAAAAAGTACTAATTTTTTTCTCAGGGCATATTTTTTCATGTTTTAGCATCAATACTCTATAACTCTTTCTAAGACACTATTTCGGTACGACTCATGAATTTTGAGATATAAATTATCAAAGATTTCTTTTACTAAAATCGATACGCCCTTTTCAAAAGTTGCACTTGAGACAAAAAATTCCCAAATGATATGGAGAACTCAAATTTCTTCCAACCCAAACGGAAAACAAACTGCATTTTTAGTTCGATTTCATTTGGAATAGGTTTGCCATTTCAAATATACACATCGGACAATACTGAACACAACTTTATTATAAAGATAAGGGTTGAGGATTCAAGTATCAGTGCGTATTGAATCCTCAAAATCAAAACAACATTTTTCCCATCAATTCAAAAATGGAAAATTTCGTTCCAACGAAGCCGTTTTTGCGGAGAATTCTTTTGCATTGCTGCATACAAAAGAAGACAGCGGCCGAGACACATCGGATTCTTGTGGAAAGTTAAGGCAAGCATGCTCTATCGGAACCAACTTGCAGTGGAAATTTTGACCTCGAAGATGAGGAGCACCCCGGTGCACAAAAAAAATAATCGAAGATGAAGAATTGGAAAAATTACTCGATAAAGATCCATGCCAGACACAAGAAGAAATTGCAGAAATGTTGGGAGTAAGACAACAAGCAATTTCACATCGTTTGAAGCAACTCGGAATTATTGAATGAAAAAGCTTGGAATATTCATGGTTCCAAGCTTATGCTGTGTCTCTGGTGGGATCAGCTCGGAGACATTTGTTATGAGCTATTCAAACCAAATGAAACTATCACAGCAGAGCGTTACCGACAACAATTGATGCGTTTGAGCCGGGACCTGAAGGACAAGTGGTCGCAAAACGCCGATAGACACGACAAGGTTCTGAAACATGACAACGCTTGGCCCCATGTTGCAATTGGTGTCAAAAACTACCTGGAGAACATCAAATGGGATTTTGTATAATCTGTTAATTGTTAAAAATTACTACCAAAATTCGGAATCGGTTGTTGCAACTTTAGGAGCGCTTACCTCAATTTTCGGCCGTAATAATCCAGCCGGCAGGTTGTGCTTAGTTTAGTGACCAAATTTGAGTCTAAATTTCCGCTGTTGGTTGATCTCGTGTCAATGAGGAGCAACCCCGCTTGAAGCAACGAAAATATCGCAGCCGCCGGTAATGAATCCATCCGAAATGACCCAAATCAGTCAATTTCACGGCGTTAATAATTGGGCATCTCCCAAACTTCACTATGGTGTATTTTGCGAAAAGATCTTGGGCACATGCTTACAAGATCAAATTGACTCAAGAACTGGAGCCACTTGATCATATGAAGCACCGAAACTTCTCCGATTGGGCTTTGGAGAGTATGATAATTTTTATCGCAAAACCATCTTCAGTGATGAGGCTCATTTCTGGTTAAATGGTCAACAAGCAAAATTTGCGTTATTGATCAGATGCAAACCCACATGTGTTTCAAGAAACACCACTGACCCATTCCATCGTGACGTGACAACGGTTTGACTCACTAAAAACAGTTTTTTTTCTCGTTTTCATGTATAAATCATACGGTTTCCAAATGGTGAACGATTTTAAAGTGAAATTGAGAAAATTTCCTACAAGAATCTTCAGTTGGAGAATATTTTGCGGTTGAATTCGCTTGATGCCAACCCAATACTTTTGTGACGTGACAACACCTGTCTTTTTGCGGGTTCCGACTTATGAACATTAGAGTAGTGCGGGGCAAAGGTGCGCATTGGCCATTTTGAAGCAAACGGGCATAAAATTTCGTCAACAGTGTAGTCGTTTGATACATTATTACACCAGCAGCTCACACATATAAAAAAGATACATTTCCTGAAAGTTGTTTTTATTTCAAGAGTTATTGGACAACAACAGTTAGGTGCGCAGCTTTGCCCCGCATTACTCTAATGTTGTATTTTCAGTTCCATTTCAAAATATACAAAAAAACTTTGTTCTATTTAGTATACAGGTTTTTCAAAAACATGCAAGAACATGCATTTTGTGACGTGACAACGCGCTCTGTGCGAATAAACAGTCTCCACGAAGCATTGTCACGTCAATCAATAAGTTGTATTAAATAAGAATTTCACCGTATTGTAGCAAGCTATATACTATTCTTTATGTTTTTATTACTCTGAATACCTCTCACATTCCTCTGAGATCTCCCCTTCCTATTCCAAAGGTCCATCCTATATGAGAATGTGGTCCTAACGCGATTGGTGATCCTGAACCTACCCCTCTTTTCATCTCAGGAACGGTACGTCCTATCAGTAGTGACAAATGAAAGCTGTCATAACGCTGACAATTTGATAGCATGGTGACTTTTTTCTGGCTCTCTTCATTTCACAGCGTTTTAGTGCCATTTTGCGTTTTCATTGCTTCATAAACAGAGAAGAAATTTTTGACCTGTAGGCAAAATGAGTTCAATGCTCTTTTAGATTGTGAAACATTGCGAAACAAGACAATTGTAAATGCTTATGGTATGTTCATCAAAATAAGCTATATAAATTGAATCTACCTGTTATCTGTAATACACGGCATGTCTTTATTGGCGTCGTGCACCAATTACGTAACGCGAGTAGAGGAGGGGGGGAGGTGGGGTCGAGATTTCGTTACTTAATGTGACATAGGGGAGAGGGGGGTTCGCCGTCATCGTTACGTAACAAAATTCCATTTTTATTCCTAAATAAATTTACGCGCTCCTATATGCTTGAGTAGCTGAGCCAAAATGATAAAGTAGGGGTAGTGGGGGCAAATTGGTCATGGGGGGCAAAGTGGTCACTGAAGCTGATATACCGCATCACGTTCTGCTCTTGAAGAGGATCCTTTTGTGACTTTGACCCTGAATAAATATGCCACTCCAACTAAACCAAGCCTCATTATGCGGAATGTTGTTTGTTTCATACTACGTTTTTGTATGCATGAGAAAATTTGCATTAAGACTCTAGGTGAATAGACCAAGCTTATTTCATATATGTACCTACTATATCAAATATAATCTGAACAAATTTCGACGAAAAAAACGCATAAATCTATCCCATTTAGCTTGATATGTGTGAATGACCACTTTACCTCCAAGCAAAAATAATGTTCGATTTTTCACCTTTTTTCCTGATGGTGAAAAGTGTACTATTTTGAATTTTTATAGTAAAAGCCGTTAGCTATCTTGAACAACAATGAGTTGAACTATAATATTCTTCGAGAAACGGAAATTGAAGCGGTATGTGGACGCTGGAAATGGTCATATTCCATAGGGTGACCACTATGCCCCCACTTCCCCTACGTGTTGTAATGGGCAGTATGCAGGCACCGATTAATGCATTTTGAATATCGCCTCAATCTACCGAATCATGACTTTGTCTTGGTAGCTAAACATAAGCTTATTCCTGTTGTTATCGCTGGATGCCAAAGAAAGCTAATGCATCTCGGTAATGCTGAAGCAGTTCAATACAGTGGTCCAATGTACGTTGCGATTCGTTCAGGAAGGCACTGTTCTCCGAACGCATTTTCTCATGGGTTTATTTTTAAAAAGGTTGACAAGGAGTGCAACCTTTCTGAATTCGAGGTTATTCGGTATCAAGGAATAATCAAGCCAGTAATCAGAATTAATCTAGATGGAGGACCAGACGAAAACCCTTAAAAAGGTAATAGATATTATCGATTTATCATATTAATCTGTTGAATCTTTATGCAATATTAGTTCCTACAGATGCTCCAGCACGCAGTGCTTTCAACTGAGTTGAACGTCGGATTGCCCCTCGTTCCCGGGAGTTACAGGTTCAATACTTCCTCATAATCATGAGGGATCTCACTTGGATTAAAAACTCAAAACAAGGGACCCGGAACTGGAAACAAAACATTTTGAGTATGGAGGGGAATAGTTAGCTGATTAGTAGAATAACCTAGCGATCGACGGATATCCCGTCAAAGCAGATTATATTGATCCGATATTAAGCCGAGTGGTTTGCTCGTCACGTAAGGACATCCCAAGACCCTTTGCAAGTAGTGGAATGTAACGACAGGAACTGCTGCATTGAACGAAGGATTAGTTACTATTGTGTAAATCAACATCAATTCAAAGCAGCCCATGTTTCCTTCAGCTAAACACTATATGTTTTGGAAGCACCAAGTCCAACAGATGTGAGCAGATATGCAACCTTCCTGATTTTTCTGGATTTTCAAGACTTTTTGGCACGTTCCCTGATATATTGATAAATACTAAATTGAAGCCTGATTTTTAAGAAATGATCCTGATTTCTCCTGATTTTTGTACTTTTCACTTTTTTTTTTATTTTTTTATATAAATCGTTTATTTTTACAGGCTCAGTTACATTAGTTTAAAGGAGCCGAATTCTTAAATATATGTTTTAAAACTATACATAAATAATTTTCCTAACACTATGGTTAGTAAGGTGGAAAACCGATTACTCGCGGTTTACTCGAGTTTAGAGGGTGACATCTTTCAGGAAAGGGATGGGATATAAGGGAACTGTTACAATGTTGCACACTCGATTCTTAAATCTATTCGTATATCTATTGTATATTTACATTTCAACTTATTTTACTGTTTATACCAAGGGGGCCAATTGCTCGCAATGGATGAAAAGGAGGGTATAAGGAGATAGGTACAATCACACACGAAGATCGATAGCTTTAAGGAAAACATATATTTGGGTCATGTAATCAAGGTCTAACCGAGCCAACACATCTCTCACCGGCACATTGGGCTGTCTTCCTCGGGCCCGAAGGGAGTTTTCTAAATTCGATCTGGCGACAAGATACACCTCGCACGACCAAATAACATGCTCGATGTCGTGATAACCTTGACCACAGACGCAGAGATTGTTGCTGGCAAGATTGAAACGAAAGAGAAGCGCATCTAACGAACAGTGATTGGACATGAGTCGGGAGAAGGTGCGAATAAAGTCCCGACTCAAGTCCAGACTTTTGAACCACGGTTTGAGGCTAACCTTAGGGATAATCGAGTGAAACCACCGGCCCAATTCATCTTCGTTCCATTTGCGTTGCCAGTTAGCGATGGTATTTTTACGGACTAAAGAAAAAAATTCATTGAAGGCGATTTGACGCTGGTAAATGTCGCCTTCAATCGCACCTACCTTTGCTAATGAGTCAGCCCTCTCATTACCCGGAATTGAGCAATGTGAAGGGACCCAGACAAAGGTAATGACATAACAGCGTCTGGATAAAGCACTCAAAATTTCTCGTATTCTCTCAAGGAAGTACGGCGAGTGCTTTTCCGGCCTCACTGAACGGATAGCTTCGACAGAGCTAAGACTATCCGTTACAATGTAATAGTGTTCAACAGGTCGTGAGGCGACGCTGTCCAGCGCACAGTATATCGCTGCCAATTCAGCAATATACACTGAGCAAGGATTCTGAAGACTGTGGGAGGTGCTAAAAATTTCGTTGAATACTCCAAATCCTGTGGACTCATTCATAGAGGACCCATCAGTAAAGTACATAAAGGGTATGTCACATCAAATTGCATCACGGAAAAAACGCTGTAGAAATTTAATTTTTAGGAATTATATCTTCAGCTTTCGCTTTAAAATCAGATAAGAGTGTATAGATCACGTTGGCCATGCTTCACTGTCAATTTTTCGTAAATTTGGAAAAATGTCGTCGAGCGAAAAAGAGTGTCGTGAATTAATCCTGTGCACTCATTTCGAGAATCCGGAGTTGTCACATCGGGACATCGGTACGATGCTGGGAATCGTCCAATCCACGGTCAGCAGAGTACTAAAACGATACATCGACCGGAAAGCGAAGAACGGCAAAAATGGATGCTCTGTCAGTGAAAAAGATCACAAGCGCGTAGTTAAACAGTTTAGACGTGATCCGAAAAGTTCGGTCCGGGATGTCACCAATAAGCTGAATTTGTCAAGTTCATTCGTTCAGCGGACCAAGCAGCGGGAGGGCCTGCGTACATACAAGGTTCAGAAGGCTCCTAACCGCGACGAAAGGCAAAACATGGTGGGGAAGACGCGAGCCCGGACGCTGTACACCGAAATGCTGACGAAGCCGCATTGCCTGGTAATGGACGACGAAACCTACGTCAAAGCGGACTTTCGTCAGCTGCCGGGCCTGTTGTTCTTCTCCGCAGAGGACAAATTCAGCGTTCCTGAGGAGATTCGCAAGCAGAAATTATCCAAGTTTGCCAAAAAGTACATGGTGTGGCAAGCGATCTGCTCTTGCGGAAAGCGGAGCGCCCCCTTCGTGATGACCGGCACGGTAAACGGGCAGGTTTACCTTAAGGAGTGTCTACAGAAGCGCTTACTACCACTATTGAAGCAGCACGAGGGCCCGACCATCTTCTGGCCGGATCTCGCTTCGTGCCACTATTCAAAGGACGTGTTGGAGTGTTACGAAGCCAACGGGGTCACCTTCATGCCAAAGGAAATGAACCCGCCCAACGCGCCGGAGCTTCGCCCAATAGAGAAATATTGGGCGATTATGAAGCAGACCCTCTGGAAGAACCCAAAAGTTGTCAAATCGGAGGCGGACTTCAAGAGAAAATGGATTTCTGTTCAAAAAAAACTACAACCTGACGTTGTACAGAACCTTATGGACGGGGTAAAGAGGAAGGTGCGAGCATACGGGTTTGGGCTCGAAGTATGAATAAAAAGAAAATGCCAAAAGTTGTTTAATAGTTTTTATTTTACTGTCTAAAATTTTCAAAAGGATCGGTCTACTGGGCGAATTTCTACAGCGTTTTTTCCGTGATGCAATTTGATGTGACACACCCTTTATTATCACAATTGATACCCCCATACTTTGAATCGAAGATCGTTGGAGCGATCCTCGATCGTTGGTAATCTGAATATCCATGGATATCTTGCTTCATGGACAGATCAAAATGCAAAGAGGAATTGATGTAGTCAGGAAAACAAACACGGTTGGGAATATACGAAGAAGGATCAACCTGCATGGAGACGAATTCATGATATGAGCTCATGAATCCAGAATGAAAATTTAGCTCGATCAGCTGCTCAAAATTTCCGATCACCAATGTGTTCATAACCTTACACCGGATGAGGAACCGAAGAGATAATAAATTGAAGCGATCTTTTAGTGGGAGTACGCCTGCCAAAACCTCGAGGCTCATGGTATGCGTTGAGGGCATACATCCCAACGCAATACGGAGACAAAGATACTGAATTCGCTCGAGTTTAATTAAGCGTGTTTTGGCAGCTGATTGAAAACAGAAACTGCCATACTCCATCACTGAGAGAATAGTTGTTCGATACAACATTATAAGATCTTCGGGATGGGCTCCCCACCAGGTGCCGGTAATTGTACGGAGAAAGTTTATTCTTTGTTGACATTTTTTACTCAGATACCTAATATGGGCCCCCCAAGTACATTTGGAGTCGAACCAGACCCCAAGATACTTGAATGACATAGCATGAGTGATCGGTTTACCCAAAAGTTGAAGCTTTGGTTTTGCTGGCTTATGCTTCCTAGAAAAAACCACCATCTCTGTTTTCTCCGTGGAGAATTCGATCCCTAGCCCAATGGCCCAGGTTGAAAAATTGTTCAACGTATCTTGTAAGGGTTCTTGCAGGTCGGATTCGTTTGATCCTACGACAGACACCACTCCATCATCTGCAAGTTGTCTTAGGCTGCAATTTTGTGTAAGGCAATTGTCAATGTCGCTTACGTAGAAGTTGTACATAAGGGGGCTTAAACATGAGCCCTGGGGGAGGCCCATGTAAGAGACCCGACTTACTGCCGAATCTCCGTGAGAAAAGTTCAAATGTTTCTCACAAAGCAAGTTATATAACATATTATTCAATAGAGGCGGCAGACCCCGAGAGTGTAATTTGTCTGACAAAACCTCTATTGAAACAGTATCAAAGGCCCCCTTTATGTCCAAGAATACTGAAGCCATTTGTTTTTTTTCGGCGTAAGGCATTTGAATTTCTGAAGAAAGCAACGCAAGACAATCATTCGTCCCCTTGCCCCTGCGGAACCCATATTGTGTATCTGAGAGTAGGCCATTCGTTTCAACCCATCGATCAAGGCGAAACAAGATCATTTTCTCCAACAATTTCCGTATACAAGACAGCATTGCTATTGGGCGGTACGAATTGAAGTCGGACGCGGGTTTTCCGGGTTTTTGAATAGCTATAACTCGTACTTGTCTCCAATCAGCCGGAACAACATTATGCTCCAGAAACTTATTGAAAGGAGAGCAAGAGAGAATTCTACCATCGAAAACTCGGAATCAAGATCGCACCTATCTTGTGGTATATCTCGAACAATTCTTTGCACGGGAGCGAAATCGGGACAAACCTTTCGCGCAAAATTAAAAATCCATCGATGTGAATGTTCCTCGCTTTCATTCGATGAAGAGCGATTTCTCATGTTTCGAGCCACTTTCCATAATTTTTTCATTGACGTTTCTCGTGATAAACCTCCCACGAAATTTCGCCAATAAGCACGTTTTTTACCTTTGATCAAGTTTTTAAATTGATTTTCAAGGTCTAAATACGTTTGAAAATTGTCAATGGCTCCTCGTTTCCGAAAAGCTTTGAATGCATTCGATTTTTCTACATAAAGCTTTGAACATTGGCTATCCCACCATGGATTGGGAGGCCTTCGGTAAATGGTGGAACCTGGGATGGGTTTCGTTTGAGCGCGAACCGCGCTGTCATAGATCAAACGAGAAAGGAAGTTATACTCCTCCAATGGAGGTAAACCATCTCTGGAATTGATGGCTAGAGTAATCGCGTCCGCATATTTTTTCCAGTCAATGTGTCTTGTGAGGTCATATGCCATGTTTATAGATTCAGAAGAATTCGACCCAATGGTGATGGAAATTTTGATTGGCAAGTGATCACTACCGTTGGGATCCTGTATTACATTCCACTTGCAATCTAACGATAGTGAATTCGAGCAAAGCGAGAGGTCAAGAGCACTTGGGTTAGCAGGAGGTTTAGGCACACGTGTTGTTTCCCCAGTGTTCAAAACGGTCATATTGAAGCTGTTACAAAGGTCATATATCAACAATGAACGATTGTCATCGTACGGTTCCCCCCAGGCAGTTCCATGAGAGTTGAAGTCTCCCAAGATCAATCGTGGCTCAGGAAGGAGTGAGCACATGTCAATAAGTTGCTTGCGGCTAACTGTAGCTCTCGGAGGCCAATACAAGCTGACAATACAGAGGTCTTTGCCTCTGATGTTTGCATGACAAGCAACAGCTTCGATCCCTCCAATAGGTGGAAGGTCAATTCTAAAAAATGAGTGGCACTTATTGATCCCCAATAGCACCCCTCCGTATCTATCATCACGGTCCAAGCGTATAATATTACAATCGTGGAAAGAGATATCATCTCGTGAAGAAAGCCAAGTTTCGGACAGAGCAAAAACATCACAATTGAAGTTATGAATTAAAAATTTGAATGTATCCAATTTAGGGATAAGACTACGACAATTCCACTGTAAAACAGTGATATCTCCGACCTCTCTATTTGAATTAGACATCAAGAGAGATAATCATTGCAAGGAGGGGCCATGTTTGCATCAATTGTTGCAAAATTGTCTTTAATACTGGAAGCATTGAGATGACAATGGTTCTGATGGAATCGGAAACATTAAAACACTTGAAGATTTGATCCAAAAGGTCAGACAACTTTATAAATCCCGATTGGGAAGTTGAGCTGGACGGAAAAATAGGGACAGTTGGGGTTTTTGATGTCCCCTCGAGTGCTGGGTCGTTCGAAGGTGAACTATTCCCACGGAAGCCAGGAGGAACCTGATTTTGCTTGTCCGCTGCACTCGATATTTTAGGCAAGCTAACATGGGGTATCACCGATGGGACTTGTCGTTGAACTTTGGGAGTGGACACATTTTTGCGCCGGGAATTCCCTTTGAAAATAAACGGTGTGCCCTCGTTAGCTGTATCCGCTTCCAATTCGTCAACTGGCAGTGAAGCAAAGACATTGTTTGTTGGTAATGGTTGTTGTTGAGCCAGTGGGGGAGCGCCCTTTAAAATATCCGCGAAAGTGCGTTTCGAGCGTTCCTTCAAAGAGCGCTTTTGTTTATCCCAGCGACTCTTGTAAGTTTCACAAGCTGAGAGCACGTGTGGGGATCCCCCGCAATATGGACACTTATGCTCAGTCGCACTGCAGGATTTCCCCTCATGTTGCTCTCCGCAAGTGGCACAGCGCTCCTTGTTGGCGCAATAAGCTGCTGTATGACCAACTGACTTGCATTTGTTGCAAGTCATGGGCTTTGGCACGAAGAGTCGCACCGGCAGCCTCAATTTGTCCACCATAACGTAGTCAGGGAGGGCGGCACCAGCAAAAGTGACTCGAAACGAGTCGTACGGCGTAAATTTCTTTTCTACTCCTTCCTGGGTAACTTTTCCAAGTTGGCGACATTCCAAGATTTTGACTTCCATCGAAGGAAGCCTCTTGAACCTGCCAACTCCCATACTTTCTATAGTTTTGCACGTCAGACCCGTTTCAGATATAACGCCCCCAATTTCTACGTTATGGGAGGGAATAAAAACTCGATATTCGAGGATGAAATGCTTATCAGCAACAATATCGTTCGCGTCCTTTCGGTTAGTCACGACAACTCGCAATTTGTTCGGTCTTACTTTGCAAATTTCGGAAACAGAGGTGTATCTTTTCAGATCTGTCATAATCTGTACGACCCTCAAGGCTTTACCATTAGGTTTGGGCCGGAAAAAAACAACCCAAGGACCAGCGCCAGGCGCATCGTCCGGATAAACCCTGACACGGGGAGCGGATACAATAGGAGAGGAATTCGAGGACAAGGTTTGAGTGGGGACAGTAACATCAGAGGGGGGAAGGGATGTCGATGATTGGGTGGAAGTATTGGAGGAATCAGGGGAAAGGTTTGCAATCTTTTTTTTGGAGGGGGGCTTGGTAGTGTGAGTTGACTCGTCCCCAGAAGAAGAATCTTCGGGCATAGGAGTCCGTTTAAGGGACTTACTACACCCTGCTTGAGCAAGCGAGGGGGAGTCTGAAATGTCCATGTCTAGACCCCCACCCTCCTCCATTCTTAGAACGAACGATTATTACAATTTTTTTATCTCACTTGTAAAAAAAAAATAAAAAAAAACTTAAATAAAATAAAAATAATCACATAAATTTGTTGTTCCGATATGCGCTCTGTTACCCTATTAAGGGAGACACAAAAGTCACGCGCTACGGAGACAACACAATAGCAGAAGTTATTGTTGTACTCAACTGAGCGTCAACCACGTGTTGACGATGCCGTTATGGTTATTGATCCACTACAGACGCCGATCCAGACCACTGCAGAGGCGCTGCTTCCTCGGTTCTGGCTGCTTTGGGCACTTTGGGCACTAATTCACCACAGAACACACGATAAAAAAACCAACTTGTTGGGGAGAAGAGAAAAAAAAACTTCGAGAACAATGCTTGAAGAGTGATGAATAGCACATCCAGCTCCATCAAGTTGTTAGCGAGGAATGACTTTTCACTTTATCAGAACAAAAATTATCCGTAAAAAGTATACTGGTATCCTTGTCAAAGTTTTCCTGGTTCGAAATGAGAACTGTCAACAGTCCTGAATCTCCGATCTGCACATGTATATTGCTTACATTAAATTAAATTCTCCTAATACAAAACTCTATCAAACTTATTTATTAATATGTTGCAAATCTATTCAGTCGATTACTTTTCAGATTTTTCAGAATGAAAGTTCCGAATTATTATCACAACGCACAAATATTTCAAGGCTTTTCAAAACAGTGCTATATAATTTCATATAATCAGAATATTTGACAAATCTAAGAAATGATAATGAGATTATGTCCGAGGAACAACATTACCTTGTATGATGTGTAGATATGAATTGAATTCATAGTCAGTGTAATAAGATTTATTATAACATTCGCTCTACTTTAAGTGTGTTCAATTGAGTTAAATAACATCAAAGTTTTGTAAAAATCAACAATTCATCCACTGTGGATGTGATTTTTTCTTTCAATGAATAAAGATTCATTCCAAAGTATGGACGATAAATTCAAAGAAATTCTGAATATTGAATTCTCAGAAAATCACTGTAGTGATGCTTTAGGTTTTGGGAAAAAAATATAAACGATCAAAGGATCTCTACAAAATTCTCTCAATGGCAAGAACTACAACTGATCAGCATAAAAATACGAGGATAGCTGAACTGTACGAAAGACGACGTAAGATTGTAGAACGAAACAAGAAGAATGTAGAGTTAAATTTTGAAAAATAGTAAGTCTGCTTATAAGAATGATGATTTTGTTTTCTCAAAAATCGGCGCGGCAACCCATCCTAATTTTTGACGTAGGACTACGTCTTTCATTTCTATACCGGAATGTAAAATCAAAGTTTCGAAAACGAAAACGTTACGCCGGAGACCGAGATTTTGAGCGTTAATATCTCCTCAACAACTGAACGAAATGGTATGATAAACACTTCATTCGAAAGATAAAATGTCTACGCGCTATATACTTGTTACTTTCTGATCCAAAAACTTGTTTCAATAGTCTTAAAATTGCTTTCAAAACAGGCTATTGAAATCACCAATCGGTATATAAGCGAGCGCCGCTCGAAAATCCACTCAGTTCTAATTGAAAAGCGATTGGAGCATGTTGTCGCTGTTGTGGTGAAGCTCTTCGTTTATCATGAAAGCGCGAATGAACGGTGTAACCAAGAGCCTGTTTGTACACCTTAGGCCAGAAGGGAATCCATTAGGAGGAGAGTGATGCCACAAACGATTCCCCGGGAAGATCTCGAAGCAGCCGCTACACACACACACACACACACACACATATATACACGCGCGGAATTCTTTCCGTTTGGATGCCATTCAGCATCGAGAAAGATCCGGAAAATAATCTGCCAGATCCTCTGGGAATTTAAAAATACATGCATGTGAAAGAGTTTTTCTGAATGTTTTCTATCCATGTAACACTGTGACCAAATATTTTTCAATCAAGTGCTATTAACAGATGGTTATCGAGTTAGCATTAACCACAGGTGGGCTTCCAGTATCGAGGAAAATGTGGAAATATCTAATCGTTACTGAAAATAATCTGCCAGTTTCTTTGGGAATTTAAAATTACATTCATGTGAAAGAATTTATTTTAATGTTTTCTATCCATGTAACACTGTGACCAAATACATTTGGTTTTGTGATTTTTCAATCAATCGCAATTAACAGAATAGCTTCTGAAGATTATTCTTCCCCATCAGTAGGATATTTCCGTATCCAATATTGTATGCGCCCGCAATCGATTATTGCTCAGTCGCCGAAAGTTCCGAGCTCAGAGAGTTCATTCCCCTCTAGTTTGCCTTCCAAATTGCCATCGTAAACCACGCCTTCTCTCGATTCAATCACGCACAAAAAGCATACTTAAGCGATATTCTGGTGGTGAGATGCATTCATTTTTCGTGAGGACATCGACAAGACAACATCGTTGCTGAGGGTGCTGGACGGCGAAGGGTCGAGATCTGCCCTGAAACGCAAGCAGTTTGTTTGAACCTGTGAGGGAGCACAGAGAAGCCGATCCTTCAAGAGAAGAGAAGGTGACCATCGAAGCAGCCGCTACACACACACATACACGCACGGAATTCTTTCCGTTTGGATGCCATTCAGCATCGAGAAAGATCCGGAAAATAATCTGCCAGTTCCTCTGGGAATTTAAAAATACATTCATGTAAAAGAGTTTATTTGAATGTTTTCTATCCATGTAACACTGTGACCAAATATTTTTCAATCAAGTGCTATTAACAGATTTGTTATCGAGTTAGCGTTAACCACTGGTGGGCTTCCAGTATCGAGGAAAATGTGGTAATATCTTATCGTTACTGAAAATAATCTGCTAGTTCCTCTGGGAATTTAAAATTATATTCATGTGAAAGAGTTTATTTGAATGTTTTCTATCCATGTAACACTGTGACCAAATACATTTGGTTTTGTGATTTTTCAATCAATCGCAATTAACAGGATAGCTTCTGAAGATTATTCTTCCCCATCAGTAGGATATTTCCGTATTCAATATTGGATGCATAAAACCTTGTGCCTCCAACGTTACGCTCTCGTTTTCGAAGTCCCACAAATATTCATCATTCAGAATGAATTCAGATTCAACTTCTAACAAATGATCTCTAAATCAACGATAGTCCTACGTCACCCTTGCGGTTATACCATAGATATAACCCACTTTCTGTTTTTTAATTGAGTCATCCTAATTTCTTCTTGATTATTCTTTTCATTTTTCTTGATTTTTGAAAATTATAGTTGACTGGATGTGAGCATTAATTTTCCGTCTCTGTTTGTTCCAGATTTTATGAACTTGCTGAAAGTTCTTGCGAAGTCACTACTTGTATATGAGAAACTTCCGTATGAACATTTGACTCCGACCTGGGCAATGGCTAGCACAATCCTAATTAATCGAATGGCGCTCACTACAGGGGGAACGCATTTGATTTTGCTATCAGAAACTTTTGTATGCATCCGCGCCAGCCTGAGGGCATCCGTATACTAGCACATAGGATTTGACAGCGTCAAACATGTCCGGGTCGCAAATGCAATTTGCGACCACTGTCACTCGCGAGAACTGCCAAACTCTCAAGCTGGTGTAAAACAAGGCACTTAACATACTACCAGGTGGGTCAAAACGTGAAGTGGTTTTCTGCAGCCATTTAAAAAATACACAAAAGTAAATTAAGACGATTGAGCACAATTTGTGGAATATACTGATACTTTATGAAATACTCATTGCTATATTCATTATATTCATTACGTTTTACGCTGCAAGCGTTTCATTTATTGTCTTTGCGTTGAAGGCACTATAATGATTTGCGCCATTTGGAAAACGAAATTAAGGACGAAATTAACACACTTCTAGAACAAAAAATAATGAATGAAAATTTACTTTTCTGTATTCAATATGTATTCTATGTAATAGAGTAATACGTTTCCTCGAAAATTGTGAAATAATATGAAACTGAAATTGTGTTTGATGCTGATTTTATATTTTATTATTATAATGGTTTACATTATAATATAATACTACATTTCAAGTGATCAACCTAGGGTTCTACGTTTTATATTATCATTCAGACCCTTGTGATCATCATGATCATTACATTTCACATAAATTTTTTTTCAAAAAACAATTCTTTTTTTAGTTAGCGAATGGGCGCACCTTGTTCCATAGATTTGCCTTGAGTTCGCCGAGTAATTTGATAGGTTTGGCAATGACAGCTAAATTTGTAGCACATCTTGACTCGCGGATCATATCCCCTTGCCCGGGGCTTGATCCGCGCACATACCAGTGCAAGGGCGTTTATGTTTACATGTTGAAGATGACTTTGATCGTTGATCGTTGATGTATGCTTGTGCATTTGTATGTGCACTTTCTTTGTATAACTCAACACGCGTCGCTCTAAGGCTATGTTTTTTCCACTCAAATATTATCTCCCTCTCACTTGAATCCTATCTCTCACTATCACACATTATTCTTTTTTTATTCCTCTTCGCGCACCCCTGGATATATGCCAACATTACCATTCACGATCGTATTTTGGGATTTCATGCCATCCCCGGTCTTTTATATCCGTTTTTAACGAATCGGAAGTCACCATCCTCGATTCCAAAATGGCATCGGAATACGATATTCGACTTCCGCTGGTAAGCCCATATCGTATAGGGGTTCCATATTTTTTAGCATTCAATACTACCATCAGCAAATCGGAAGTTGAAATAAGATTATATCTTATACCGGCAAACTTCGCCCCGCCCTAAATTTATTTTTCGTTATCACGTCCACGTTTTCTTACTAAGCGCTGTTCATGGGTCCAATCGCAGAATTATTCATTGACTAATCTTCTAATCTACCCTTTAAAATTACTTTTTACTATAAAATTCCTAGTACTTCTACCAAAACTCGACATTATAGGGCCCTATTCCAGAAAACGAGACGAGCAATTCGTCTCGTCTCGTCTCGGCTTCAGTCACTGTCGAGACGAGCAAAATATCCCATTTCAGTACACGAGTTTCATTGGCATGTTTTATTTGGTAGACTGGAGAGACTTCAGTCAGTTTTTCTCGGTATGATCAGTGATGTCAGATGAGAAGACATGTTTTTGTTTTGAGAAAAACAACAAACAGTTTTAAAATTGATCAATCGATACTCTTTTCTCAGTGCCAAAATATTTCAAAAACATAACAAAAAGGGATGAGTTTCATATATCTTTTGGTTTCATTGATATTTTTCCTCGAGCATATGGTTTCATCACTCAGACGTTTTGTTATTATGGATTTATTAGGGGCAATGTTTGTTCACCTAATCAACGATTTATTAAGAAAAGTTTTAAATGTATATATATGTTTTTCCAATAAAGTAGTTGTTTTGAATTACTCATTTTCGTTCGTTATGTGAAGACCCTTTTCGTGCCGTGTTAATTTATTCAAAACAGTCATCTAGCATCCCTGGATATGAGTTCAATGTTTACATTCGGGTGTGTTGTTTGGAAGAGGCCCATTTGAAAATCTGTAAAATCATACAATTACTGAATTGAATTTGATGGTTGCAGTTGAAAACATACATTGCTTATGCAATACTAGTTTAGCCGTGAAACAATTTTTTGAGATAAAGGCGGAGCAGAAGAATACCGGTGCTTTCAATCAACAAGGTGAACAAACACATCAAACAAACTAGACGATTCGATTGATTTATTGACGAGCGCTGCCAAACGGTCGTCGAACCAGACGAGCTACTCGAGCTTAGTCGAGCTCGGCTTCTGGAATATGAAAACAAACGAGACGAGCGCTCGTCTGCTCGTCTCGTTTTCTGGAATAGGGCCCATAATTTCAGATTATTTTCAGACACAATTCTCGTCCAAGATTTTTCAACCACTTCCAAATAACATGTTTCTCCGTTACGTTACATGCCAAATTTGGTTTCATTTGCTTGATTAATTCGCGAGTAATGCAGAAATTTGTGTTTCATTTGTTTTGCGAAGTTTTCTAAAAAAAAATAGTTTATAATAATTAAAGGGTTTCGAAAATCAATAGAAAACAAAATTGTGCTAGTTTTCGGAAGTTTCCACCTTTTTTTTGTCTTTCAACACGTTGAGCCCCGACCGAAATAGGGGACAATGAACTTTTCGTCTGGCCCACGTCGGCCCCAGCGTGGACTTTTCTAAATATCTTTGTTATCTAAATAACTTTGTTGTTGGCGTTCCCAATGCCGCCACCCTTCGAACGCAAAGTCTACTGTCGGTCCGGTGAGATCGTGTTAACGTGTTAACAAATGATATGCCTGGAGAAAACATCGTTTAAATTGTGACTAGTTACAATTTTTTGCTTTATTACAAGTTATGGTCGAATAACTGGATGTGTTAATATTGAATAACTAACAATCGGGATGAAAATATTAAAATTGGAACTTAGATGAAGAAATATCTACGTTTTTCACAATAATGTTTTATTGAGGTAAGCATAAACACCTTATAAAATGATCACGGAAAAATGTGGAATGGATAGAATGTCCATTGCGTTTGGAGGTGACACTATCCTAGACCAGCTGTCTCGAACCAAGGAATCCCTGCTATATACTATTACATTGTGGGGGAGTGTGGAATTGTGCAATGCGTACCTCTTCAATGCTGAGACAACCGATCGAGCTTTCGAGGTACGCGGTGAGTTAATCGAGGTATCATTCCTCGAAACAGAAAAAATGTTACTAAACATCCAGCGGAATCTGAGGTAAAGTTTCGTTGGTGAGCCGCCAACTTCATTCTTCCTGAAAAATCTCAATCGATAATAACCATCATTCTTACAATTTCCAGACAGCGAGTCACAACGAGTGAATGTGGTTTGGGAATGTTCTTTTCTGTTCCATAGAAAAACAACCACGTTCTTTCTCTACGTTTCACGTTGCCTTCATTGTATTAAAAAGTAAAATCCAATGATATCTCATTTTCAGTTGCTGAAAATAATGTTTACACATAAATTGGATGTTCAAAAAATTCAGATGTTTTCTTCAGTTGCAGTTTCTGTACAGTATATTCCAATCCAATTCGTGTCAATTATTCGATGTATATTAGTCATAAAAACTATCTACGTATATTTACAAATGTAGGAAAATGTTACATTTTCCTCTAATATTGTCTGTTCTTACAAATTATCGCAATTGTACTACCGCTACTATCGAAGTACTTCAGGACGGAGTCTAAATTCATTCGCTTGTATAAGAGTTAAACACCCAGAAGCTTCTATTCGCGTCGAACCGAATCAGTCCATGTTTTGTTAGTTTCCGTGTTGTATTGATCTAAATATTTACATAGTCGTTTCCGAGTCCGGTGGCGTGTGATAGTTAAGATTGTAAGCCGGGGGTCCACTGTTAAGGAATTGCATTGCCCGTAAGCTTTCCCGCGAAACGGATCGCCTGTGGGGTAACTGCGGAATGGGCATTGGGTCGCTAGCCGTACCAACACCTGTTGGGGATTGTTGGGGCTGATTCACCTGCTGCTGCTGTTGCTGCTGACTGGTGAGACTTGCAAAAACGTTTTCCCCTGGCATTGCCCCACCCGTTTGGGTTAGATTTAGGTTCCCTGCTCCGGTGGTGGCGTATGAACTCAAAGGACGAGTTCCATGGAAGTTGGAATAACTTGAACGCACCGAGGGCGGTCGATTGTTTGTGTAGTACTCATCGTTCAGTTCTGGACTGTGGTTCAGGTTTGATGTCGAGTGCTGATAGGTGGGATTCGAATGGCCACCGATTCCTGTTCCTGGTTTCGAAGAGGCCCACGAAGTTTGTTGTTGGAGGAGGGGCGATGAAGAATTCATGTTGTAGTATATCGGATCAATCGGGCTGCCATCCGGTAGCGTTGGAGTGTGGGTGTTGTGCCGCGAGGGACGATTGAATGTGTTAAGGTTGTTTGTTCCTATTTGGCCGAAATTATTTAGCATAGCAGAGCTTTGGTTGATGATAAAGTCGTTGTTCAGTGATTTCAAATTTGATTCAGTTAGCTCGGAATTTTTGTTGTGCACGAACTGGGGGAAGGTTTTGGTAAGTGTCATCGTTCCTGCACTCTGTTGGTTCATTAATTTGGTCACGGGATTTTGGTGCACCTTGCGGCGAGAGCTTCTCGCACTGCTTCGGTTGTTGGAGTGACTGCGTCGACTGGTTGTACTCTGGCGGCCCGTTGTACCACGCTGCATCACAGATCGACGCTTGACGCGTCGTGGGGTCATCGGTTTCGGACTGAGCGAGGGACCCCGGAGATCGTCATCGTCGTGGCCTCCACGAATCGCATCCACCGGACGGCTGAACTCGATTGAATAGAGCGACTGACGTTGTTTGGACTTTTTACTATTTCTGCTGGCTGTGTGAGTCGAATGAAGATTGGTTCCGGAGAAAACGAGTCAAAACGGGAAAACGGAAGACAGAAACAAAATTGCCGAATTAGTAATTGAGAAATGATTATTTACATACTATTAAAAGCTGTTGACATAAGGAATGCGAAGAAAGTGCTGAAAGTGGTTATTTCATGATCCAAATTATGTTATTTTTAACAAACATTTTGTTTGAAAATTCAATCGCATATGTTGAAAAAATGGCCTAGGATTCGTCGATTTTGCAGCCTCCAAGAATATGACTGTATGTAGGACTTAGCGTTTAACGGCCGAATGAAAGACAGTAAGTTGCCGTAAATATGGTCAGATGAACCCCATAATGAATAGGAATGTATTGACATACGAGGACTAGAACCAGAAAAAAAAATTCAAGTCGGAAATCCAAGATCTCATTTTTTCCAGAGAAAATGAAACGTTTTGGACTACATGTTTACCATATTAAGGTCCAATCTACGCTGGAAATGTGAATTTTGTCTCAAAAAAAAAGAGGTTTATTATGAATACATTAGTTAATATCCCACGACAAACCACTCAAGCTGCCCCATTGCTTTGTTAACTGGTTAGTGAATTCCGGACCATTCCATTATCCGGTTATGGAAAGGCAGGCTACATCGCTGGGACTGGTTGACTGGTGGAGTTGTATACCAAAATAGTTCCGGCAGATAATCTAAGAACATGGGCTGCCAGACCCTAGAGGTCATGGAGACCAACACGTTGGTTCGAGGTTGAACCACACACCCACTATACCATTAAAGCTACCCAAGAAACAGTTAATTCAAATAGAAACGAAAACAACTGACTCATTAAGAACTATTGAACACTCAGGCAACCCATATGGACACGAATACAGAATCAACAACAACTGACCTACAAGTCAGAGGCCAGGCAGAGGCAAGTACAACGAAAGCCGAAACTTAATAAACAAAACAAAGACAATATAAGACTCGAGGCTCTTAACATCTGAGCGGCCTCGTTGGGCCCTCATACGTATGGAGTAACTAAACAAGAGGACCATATTCCTCATCCCTCGGAAGAGACTGTTCCTCGTTTTTTACAGAGACGAACCAGCTGTAAGTCTCCTAAGGTCCACCAATGGTCGTCTATGCGTGTTATAAATCAAAGGCAGTTTCTTGTACTATAAACTATTTGGAGTGATAGAGGGGTTTATTAGCAGAGCAGAGACGAGAAAATTCCTACTCTATATTATATATATATATATATATATATATATATATATATATATATATATATATATATACAACTTCACTGCTGCCAGAGGAATGGCAATGTATAGCACGTACTTTGCAATTTGAAGCATTGGGAAGCTCGCTCAAATGGGAAGGCCTATCTCAGGTCGGTCGGTCTTCCAATGTGATGAAATCGAAATCGACGACGGTAAATCGACGATGTACCGTTGAGCATCCAGCTGATGAGCTATTAGCCGAAGTAGTTTCTGTGAAGTGTTCTCGAAAAGTCGATGACAAAGACCCGAACGAGCAGTGGAAGCTTGTCCACAATACGGGTTTATAGCGCGAGAAGCGTTGGGTACGTGTCCACAAACCACTGAGGAGTGTTCCATACACTAAGGCCGTTACTTTTTGCTAAGCTGTTCCTTTATTAGCGTGTATTAGTGTGGTTTTAGAAGGGATTTATTCAGAGATAGTAACCAGTAGACTCATCGTCTGACTATAGACTTCAAGGCGGTGTACTCCATTGAGCGCAACAGGAAAGTTGATATGGTTCCTCAAGAACAGAGAAAACTGGTCCATGCTTCTAGGCTTCACTGATGACATGACATAATCGGTTTCACCCATTGGGCTGTTGGACCCTCAAGAGGGAACTGGGCTCAACTCTAGTAAAATAGAGTACATAGTGGCTGGTGCATGATAGCCTATCTGGTGCTGGTACTACTATGCGATGATATGGAAATCCTGCCGTGCAGAATTCAACATCACATGTTAGGTTTATATATCATTTTCTCCTCTACCATGAATGAAATCAGTTGTATTCGTTCTTGTCCACCTAATCGATCGGACTTTATTTCACTGCGCTACACACTTCTATAGGTCTGTATTAGCCATTTCGTATTTCCCTGCCCGTCAGTACATACGCAAACAAATTAACAAACAAACAAAAATGTCTCGAAAAATTATTAGCGGGAATCGAGTGAAACGGCATTGCTAGGTAGAACAATGAAAATTATGACTCATGGAAGCTCGGAATGGAATTCCTACAGACCATAGAAGGTTTGTGGAAGTCCGTTTCGTTTAGAGTGAAGCCGGAGCCTAACGTATCGAACGCAGCTAGTTTAAAAGCTTGGGATGAAGATGACAAAAAGTGCGGGCAACTATCGAACTTATTTGAGGGGCCCAAAATGAAAGGGGGTGTAAGTGACATCATCGATTTCTCTCCTTTGGTCATAACTTAGCCGCAAGCACATTCCCAGCTGTATTTGACGATGTGGAAGATAGATCAGAACCTCATCTATCGGATTCTATAGCAAGCTCAAATTGAATCGTTTTTGCAGTTGTGTTATTAACTAAAGAGAAAGTTGATGAAGAGGAATCGATCAAGTCACTTACACCCCTTTCCTTCTGACCCAGGTTGGACAACGATTCGCTAGTAGTTCTGTCTAGCTTGTTCGATACAACGACACTGCAGAATCGTTCGGAAGAGGACCTGAAGTCATCAACGGAGAATTCAAGCAGTAGTAATCGACATCAACGGACGAAACTGTGATAAAAATGGAAGGAAAAAAAGGAGATCATATTGTGCCACCATTATAACAAAGTGGGACATTAGAAAAGATTCTGTAAAAATCTTCTAATTTGTGTTGCGTTCGGGGCACGTCAATGAAGAAGATAACACTGGGAGACGTTTTGTTTGTTCCCAATCTCAATATGAACTATGTGTCTGTGAGAAAGCTCGTGCAGGAGGGAGTAACTGTCACGATCGTTGAAACGGGGTACACGATTGGAAGCGAAGATCAAGTTGTTGCAGGTACTCCTAGGGGCAAGAACTAACATTCGCGTATGGTAGAACGGGCGATAACTTCGTCGGAATAGAGTTGTAGAAAGTCTTGTGTCTATGAGTGACTTTTGAAAGAATACAGGGACATAATACTATTCGTACCTATGATACATGAAGACAATATTCGGGAAATCGCCAAAGATTCTTAAATAGAATCAAGGTAGTGTGTACCGTGCTACCGAGTTAGCCATGATTTGAAGGAAGAGAGAATATTATTGCAATTCATCGCTATCTACACACCACAGCAGAAAGGCGTTGCAGAGCGAAAACACCGTTGATTCGTTAAATAATCAAGAAAAATTAAAGTATACACTGTTGGTACTGGGTGGAGACGATATGCTGCCTACCAAGCAAATCCAATTAGAAAAATGGTATGACAGGGTACCAAATTTCGAGATGTTGCAAGCTATCGGAAGCTTACGAGTTCATACATAAAGAAAAGCGTACAAAATCTAAGCTAATGAAGATAACTTTGTAGGATATTCATCGCAACATAAGACGGTTTAGAGATACCAAGGAGGTAGTGTTTAGTCGTGAGGTCAATTCCTTCCTCCGAGAGAATCAACCGGAATATGGTGGGATGCCCATCCAGAAGATCTCATTAGGCTGTAAGAAACAACGATATTACCGGTGTTAGAATATGGTTGCTTTAGCTTCCGATCAGCTGCCAAACTTCATATTCTCAAGTTGGAGAGTATACATTATTGCTGTTTGCGTATAGCCATGAGGTGTTTGCAGTCGACACATACGATGAGTCTCGGAGTTTTGGCAAGAGTACCCCCGCTTACTCTTCGGCTTCCAGAATTATCTTACATATTTCTCATTCGTTGCCAGATCCAGAATCCTTTGGTGATTAATAACTTTGAAAACCTACTCCAACCGACTCCTCACTCGAGTATATGTCAAGAGTACCTTAACCACAAGATGTACCCTTCACCAGGCATCTCCAATCAAGTTTGCTTCCCGTACTTTTGCAATTCCTCTGTCATTTTACCTCTGTCGTTACTTTCTGTGTATTAGAGATAGGAAATTGCGTTACGTAGGGGAGAGAGGGGGTCCAAAATCTGGATTTTTGGCGTTACGTAATTTGTGCACGACGCCTATAGTAGTGGCTATCGCCGCAAATAGTTATCAATTTGCCTAATCATCTAACGGTATGCGAAGAAGTTCAGTGAGCTGGCGACATGAAGAGGCATGCAGTCCTGAATAACCGAGCCAAAGCGTTGTATTTCTACCCGATTTTGTAGGCCGTGTTTGCTAAACGCATTCCGGAGTGTAAAAATGCATGGGGTTATAAAACATGTTTTGCTGCTTGAATTTGTTTTGAAACGCCGATTTTCCTTGGCTCCATGGTTTTGAAGTCTGTGTTAGGGAAACATTCCGACTTGCAAAAACGAAAACGAGTATAAAAGTACCCACTGCTTGTATCTTATTCTGAAATGCCGATTTCCCTTGACTCCATGGTTTAGAAGTCTGTGTTAGGGAAACATCCATTAATTCCTGCGATGGTACCTCAATCGCTGTTCAATTATAACTGAGTGGATTTCCGAGCGGCGCTCGCTTATATACCGATTGGTGATTTCAATAGCCTGTTTTGAAAGCAATTTTAAGGCTATTGAAACAAGTTTTTTGATCAAAAAGTAACAAGTATTTAACGCGTAGACATTTTATCTTTCGAATGAAGTGCTTATCATACCATTTCGTTCAGTTGTTTAGGAGGTATTAACGCTCAAAATCTCGGTCTCCAGCGTAACGCTTTCGTTTTCGAAACTTTGATTTTACACCCCGGTATAGAAATGAAAGACGTAGTCCTACGTCAATAAATATTTTAGGAAAAAAGCAATAGATGTCAAGAACAATTCCAATAGCGTCATCTGAGAAGTCACTACACCGAATGAAGATTCTCGACTACCAATGTGAAATTTAGAGAAGTTTCGTCAGAACCGGTTTCTGTTCTACGAGATATCCATGAGCAGATCACGTTCTGCAACATAATGTAAGACGGTGTGGTTCACGCTGGAGCTGCCCAGGGGTGTTGAGAACGTCGATTTCGCGAATGACATTGTATTGACAGCAAAAGACGGATGTACTCGAAGCCGAAGATGTGGAGATGCTAGCGACTGAGGCGATCGATAGACGTCGTTGAAAATCAAAAGCAGCGAGCGAGACTACTAACAGTACATAACCAAACGGAAGTACTGGTGGTGAGTATCTGCAAAGCGGTGTAGTGGACAGAAATCACTGTCGAAAGACACGTTTTAATCTCTGAGTGCATGGTGAAGAACCTGGTCCTGAAAGTTGAAGAATGGCTAACCTTTAATAGCCACGTTGATTCCGCATACGTAAGGGCGACGAAGAACATCAAGACAGCCGCATAATACGGATGCCATGCGACAGGGTCATCATTAATTTCATAACCAACGTAACGAGGAGGCTGTACTTATGAATTCCTGGCTAGAATCGAGTCGAGCAACACTGGTTTTAGTGGTCGGAAAATATTGTCGATAATAAGGAATCTGGGTCTAGCTTGCGTTTGAGGCCGTAATTACGGCGTATGGAAGCTAAATCGATAAATATTCACAGTTTTAGTACCTCCTTTTATATAGAGAAACAAATCATGGAAACAATATCACGCATATGGTGTATAGTGTTTTAATGGTGGATCATGAAATAAACACTTATTTCTACCACTTTATCTATATGAGGGAAAGCTATTAAAAATGATACTAGAAATATACAACGGATTAATCTATTTGTTAACCCAACAATGATTTAGAAATGTTTCGTTATTATTGTTAATAAATCAACACAATTGTACACTGTTGTAAGTACCTGATAGCATCCATCTGTTGTTACATGTAGTTTGGGGGAATGGTAGTAAATTGCGATAGCAGTTGTAGTAGCAGTAGTAGTAGTAGTAGGAAAACTAGTTAGGATGAAAACACCTATTGTAAGTACCTTCAATAGTTACCACTATGGAGTGGTCGAGAGGTGCAAACTAACCATCGAGATATACAACTTTCTATACCGTATTACTCGTGCCTTGTTTGGAAGCACCACAATGATATTAAGCCATGCGGTTATTATCTCCAGAACACTCAACATACATCGAACACAATCACTTGCGTGAAACCGTCTTCATCGAAATGGAATGAAACAAGTGTGTATCAGGTAAAAAAGTGAAAATGAACGTTTCCTTTATTTGTTCAAAAAAAATGCATTGATTATACGTTCATTTATTGTTTTGTTCCGCTTTTGATTTCTCGTTGTTAAGCACAAACCGAACGAATTGTTAAGTGAAATGATGCTAATATATTAGCCATTCGTTTTCATTGCTATCATTGCGTATGGGGGGAGCGGTGTCATTCGTTCGGTTTCTCGTACACCAAATTGTGTTTGTAGAAAAGAAAAAATGATCTAAACATTACAATGCTATTCTCGTAAGGTTTTTTTCGCGTACACTTTGGCTTGAAATCTACACCACCTTCTTGCTATCAAAAATAATCGTCACCAATTGTTGAAAAATTAACACTACTATAGTCATCAACCAGTATTACAACTACAAGAACGTTTCTAACTGTTTCAACAGTAACTACAACGCGATATAAAGTATCAAATCAAACTTCTCTACTGGGTGTTAGTTCACTACTGTTATTATCTAATATATTTCGTCTTTTCAGTAAATAATGTTCAACACTTTGTTTTTTTTTTTGCAAAAATCGTCGAGACAGAATAACAACTGCAGAATAAGGAACATCGTTAGAAAATTAAAGTTAGCTTCATCTATATGTATGTCTAGAGATCTAATGGCAAAGTCTTATCTTTCTCTACGCTTTGAATTGTCAGAATAGAATAGAGCAATTCCCAATGAAATCGACAAATGACGAAACATGTGTATTTTTAATTCGAATGAAAGTTTGTATTCCGTTTGGGTTGGAGGAAATATGAGTTTTCCACAGCATTTGGGAATTTTTTGACTCAAGTTTAAGTTTTTAGAAAGGCGTATCGATTTTAGTAAGAGAAATCTTTGATAGTTTATATCTCCAAAACTATGAGTCTTACCGGAATAGTTTCTAAGAAAGAGTTATAGAGTATTGATGCCCAAACGTGAAAAAATATACACTGAGAAAAAAAATACAAGAAAGACTTTAATTTGCAATATCTAAAACACATAGTTTTTAATTTTTTTTTATTTTTTTCATATAACTCCTATTGTTATGTAGAAAATTTGAAAAATTAGCTCATGATGGTAAAACTATTTTTGACGAACTTTGGGGAATTTCGAATTTTTATGAATTTTCGAAACATTTTTGTATGTTAACAATCATTTTCAGGCACAACTCCCTGCTGCCTGTAACTTTTGAAAAAGGCGTATCGATTTTAGTAAGAGAAATCTTTTATATCTTACTAGCTAACCCGGCAAACTTCGTCCCGCCCATTTACTTGATTAATTCTCGAGTAATGCAGAAATTTGTGTTTTATTTGTATGGCAGCCACCCCTAAGAGAGGGGGAGGGGTATCTAACCACCATAGAAACATTCATTGCACCCTAAAGTTTCCATATGCCCAATTTGGTTTAATTTGCTTGATTAATTCTCGGGTAATGCAAAAATTTGTGTTTCATTTGTACGGCAGCCCCCTCTAAGAGAGGGGGAAGGAGCATCTTAACACCATAGAAACATTTATTGCATCCTAAAACCTCCACATGCCAAATTTGGTTTCATTTGCTTGATTAATTCTCGAGTAATGCAGAAATTTGTGTTTCATTTGTGTGGCAGCCCCCCCTTTGAGTGGGGGAAGGACTGTCTAACCATCATAGAAACTTTTATTGCACCCTAAAACTTTCACATGCCAACTTTGGTTTCGTTTGATTGATTAATTTCCGAGTAATGCAAAAAATTGTGTTTCATTTGTATGGCAGCCCCCTCTAAGAGAGGGGGAAGGAGTATCTTATCACCATAGAAACATTTATTGCATCCTAAAACCTCCACATGCCAAATTTTGTTTCATTTGCTTGATTAATTCTCGAGTAATGCAGAAATTTGTGTTTCATTTGTATGGCAGCCCCCCCTTAGAGAGGGGGGAGGGGTCTCAAAATATCACGAAAACCTTCCCCGGCCCCAAAAACCCCTACATACCAATTTTCATGTCGATCGGTTCAGTAGTTTCCGAGTCTATAAGAATCAGACAGACAGACAGACATCACTTCATTTTTATATATATAGATATCTCCAAAACTATGAGTCCAACCGGAATAGTTTCTTAGAAAGAATTATAGAGTATTGATGTCCAAACGTAAAAAAAATAAATAATTTTTTTAAATTTTTTTCATATAACTCCTATTGTCATGTAGAAAATTTGAAAAATTAGCTCATAATGGTAAAACTATTTTTGACGAACTTTGTGGAATTTCGAATTTTCATGAATTTTCGAAACATTTTTGTATGTTAACAATCATTTCAGGCACAACTCCCTGCTGCCTGTAACTTTTGAAAAAGGCGTATCGATTTTAGTAAGAGAAATCTTTGATATATCTCCAAAACTATGAGTCCAACCGGAATAGCTTCTTAGAAAGAATTATAAGGGTTTGAACTGATCGAGAACTAATCAAACAAATGGAATTAAAATTAGCATATAGAGGTTTTAGGGATCGATAAACGTTTATATGGTAGTTCGACACTACTCCCCCTCTCTAAAGGGGGGCTCCCATACAAATGAAACACAAATTTCTGCATAATTCGAGAATGAATCCAGCAAATCGAGCTATATTTGGTATGTGGAGGTTTTAGGTGGCACGAAATCTTTCTGTGGTCAATAGACACTCGTCCCCCTTACTAAGAGAGGGGCCGCCATACAGATGAAGCATAAATCTCTGCATAACTCAAGAACTATTCAAGCAAATAGAGCCAAATTTGGCACGTGGAGGGGACGTGGAGGGAGGGGACTAAATAACTCCAGAACTTATCAAGCAAATGGAATCAAACTTGGCATATAGAGGTTTTAGGGAGCGATAAACGTCTCCATGGTGGCTCGACACTCCTCCCCCCTCTCTAAGGGGAGGCTACCATACAAATGAAACACAAATATCTGCACAACTCGAGAACTTATCAAGCAAACGGAAACAAATTCGGCATATGGAGAATTTAGGGGGCAATAATTGTTTATATGATGGTTTAACAATCTTTTTTGATTTTTGATTTTCCTGATTGATTTTTGTTCGAAAGTGGAAATGGATTTTGATGTGATAAAAAGTACTCCTATATCTGCTTCTAAATATATAAAAAAATGGATCACCGAATGTGTTGAAAAGAGCAAAACTCGATAAAGTAACGGAGAAACATGTTATTTGCAAGTGGTTGAAAAATCTTCGAGAATTGTGTCTGAAAATAATTTGATATTATAATGATGAGTTTTGGTAGAAGTACTAGGAAATTTATAGTGAAAGGTAATTTTAAAGGGTAGGTTAGGAGAGAATTCAATGAACAGTTCTGCGATTGGACCCATGAACGTGCGCTTAGTGAAAAAACGTGAATGTGATAACGAAAAATAAATTTTGGGCGGTACGAAGTTTGCCGAGTCAGATAGTTTTCTAGAAAAAAGACAATACATTAGAAATATTTAATCTCGAAAATGGCTGCATTTAGAAGGAGATTGATAAAGAGCTTTTTTCTTTTAAATCACATCAGGATTCATAATGGCATGTGGCTAAAAATGATTGTTAACATACAAAAAGTCGAAGTTTCAAAAATTCATAAAAATTCGATGTTCCACAAAATTTGTCAAAAATAGTTTTACCATCTACCCATTTTTTAAATTTTCTACAGCTTCTATTTTATATGAAAAAATAAAATATATATATATATATATATATATATATATATATATATATATATATATATATATATATATATATATATATATATATATATATATATATATATATATATATATATATATATATATAATTCATATATTGCAAATTTACAGTTTTTTTTTGTAAATAAAATAAAAGAATACAGAATAAAGAATAAAGAATTTTTTTCTCAGTGTATATTTTTTTCAAGTTTGAACATCGATACTCTATAACTCTTGAGTCAAAAAATTCTAAATGCTGTGTAAAACTCATATTTCCTTCAACTCAAACGGAACATAAACTTTCGTTCGAATCAAAAATACGGCATTTTTAGTTCGATTTCATTTGGAATTGCACAACATAGTTCGGGATGTAATACTAACAATGGGAAAACCAAAAATCATTTGCGTATTCATTGACAATTCTGAACTGAAGGATTAAATAATTCCCTATCGACTGGATTAATTTAATGTTTTCACATTCACATCGGCCCCAATCGGAAGCACTCAACGAAATGTGTTGCGTCTTGTATAAGTCGATGGCAAATGTTCTGCCAGTAATCAAAGTATTATAACCAACTGGGTGTATTGGCCCATGCTAGACAAACAGGCGCCCTCGTCACTGCTTCGCATCTAACATCGAGTTGTGCAAAACAGACGCAAAAAAAACAACAAATCATAAAAAAAATCCAACTAGCTTAAATCGTTGCTGCTGCTGCCGCCGCTTTCTAGTTGTCGGGATGTTCCACAATCACATAGTCCGGATAGGCTCCGTTATTGCTGCAGAAGGAGCGAGGTCGCTGCTGCTGCTGGGCACCGTAAGGGCCACGCCCCCCTCCTCCACTGTGGTGGTGGTGATGTCGTCGGCTTCGATGCGTTAATCGGTCCTGCGATTTTGCTCGATGCATTACCATCACCGGGTAAACTCCACCAGTGGAGGAGGGGGCGGCGGCCGTCGATGATGCCGTCGTCGTCGTTGTCGTCATCGGTGGGGGTGGGGAAGTGCAGTTATTGTTTTCATGTCCAGGGTAACCTGGCGGTCCTCCCCAATCGCGTATTTGATCACAGTACTTGGGGCTCATCACTCGATGATTGTTGTTGTTGTTGTTGACGTTGTTATTATTAATTAGATTCGCGTTGTTTCTTCTGGCGATGCGATTCAAATTGGGAGACCGCGTTATGTACTGGTATGGCATTCGATAGTTTTCGGTGCTGTTGAAATGCTGCTGCTGCTGCTGTTGATGGATGTGTTGTAATTGGGGTAATGGTGGCACTGGTGGTGGTATAGGTTGTACTTTCTGCTGTGGCCTAATAGCTATCCTGTGCTGGTGTGAGCCCAAATCAGGCCGCGTCCCGTGGGGGAAATTTGGTTCGTAAGCTATCATATTTGCTTCATTCATTGGGGTTGTGGTAGTGCTGCTGTAGTTGCCCCCCTCAATACTGGTGCTGGTCGATGTGACCGAGGGATTTCGCTTGAGTGGTGTCGATTGGGAAAGCTGCTGTGTGGAACCGGTAATTAGACATCTCCCGATATCGTCATCATTTTCAGTTCGTATACTACCATCGCCATCGCGATAGTATCGACTGGAAACGTTGTTGAATGGGTTGCTTATACCAAAGTTATTACGGCAGGAGGTGCTCTTCGGAATGAAAAATGTATCGTCCTCGTTGCGAATTATCTCATCATCTTGCTGCTGATGCTGTTGAATCACGTCTGTGTATCGCACACTAATACTGCTGCTGTTCTTACGTAGCTGTCCACCGCGAATTTTACTAAAGCTAGAATTTCGACTGAGTGGATGTGGAAGTGGCTGTTGATGGAGTGGCACGTGTACTTCATGTGTTTGCCCACCAAGTGCGGATGAGGGTCTACCGTTGCCGATGCTACCGCTGCCGTTGCAGTTCGTAAAGGTGGATGATGGCGATGAAGATGACGACAGTAATGTGTTAGTGTTTGAGGATGGAGTTGGATTCTTGCTACCGTTAATCGACTTGAGCACAACACCGATCTTAGCGCTTGTGTTACTGAGACAATGAGTGCTATTACTGTTATGATTGTTGGCTGTGATAACGGTTGCTGCTGATGGAGCTAATTTTGCAGCGTTCGATTGCTTGAGATGCGTCGAGGTGGCGCTATTGGTGGTTGGTAAACTTGTATAGCTCACGTACATTGGATGCACGGCCGTGTGCTGTGGACTTTTCGCATCGCCACCCATAAAGTCGACTGCGGGAAAAGAGAGAAATTATTCCACACATCAGTCCCACTTGCCTTTGGAAATCAATCATTGATGGATAGGGAAGGGGCTTTTTATATTTATTTATTATATGTTTCTGCAGGAATACACACAAACACGGTTCAACTTAAACACGGGGAAAAGTGCGAGCGATAGTGATTGAAAAAAAACATAACATGATGCAGTCTCGGGCACGATTTCCGGTGGATTTTGTTGTTGTTTTAAAATGCGATAAAAATAATGGTTAAACGGTGGTTATATGTAGCAGAATAAACGAATGAGGTGTTGAGGTGGGTGTTATGGTGATCCGAAAATATGATTTAGCAAGTAACAAGAACGTGATTTTTTTTCTGTACAAAATAATAAATTGAGAAGAATGGAGTTCATTTTACAATTGGTATGAGCTTTTTCCATCTCGTTTCATAAATGGTGGAAGTAACAGCAAAGATGTATCATGGATTTCTCTAGACCAGGGTTTTTCAAAGTGGTCGATATCGACAAAAACGAAAATTGATTTTGGGGGTCTACGGTGTCTGAATATCGACCCCTATAAAATAACACAAATTCTTATTTGAAATATTTAAGAATAAACTATAAAAATATAGCAGAATAAACGAATGAGGTGTTGAGGTGGGTGTTATGGTGATCCGAAAATATGATTTAGCAAGTAACAAGAACGTGATTTTTTTTCTGTACAAAATAATAAATTGAGAAGAATGGAGTTCATTTTACAATTGGTATGAGCTTTTTCCATCTCGTTTCATAAATGGTGGAAGTAACAGCAAAGATGTATCATGGATTTCTCTAGACCAGGGTTTTTCAAAGTGGTCGATATCGACAAAAACGAAAATTGATTTTGGGGGTCTACGGTGTCTGAATATCGACCCCTATAAAATAACACAAATTCTTATTTGAAATATTTAAGATGTTCCATAAATTGTGTTACGTTAACCACTCTGTTATAAAAATGACCAGAGTTGCCACGTTTAATCCTGTAAAATTTTCTGAAAAAAATCTGTATACCTGTATGTTTAGCAAAAAAATCTGTATACCTGTATGTTTAGCAAAAAAATCTGTATAAAAACACTAACGGAAAAAATGGAAAGAAGATTTATTTTCATTTTGAATATATTTCTCTTATTTATGGTTTGCTTGAGTCGTATCAATACAACAAATTAAATCATAAAAAAGTTTTCTTATAATAAATTGTATGATGTTTATACATGGTTTTGAGGAATTTTGCTTTTCTTAAATTTTCCGTCAATTTCATCCTTTACGCTCCTCCTTGAGCCGATACATAGTTTTTTGCTTTCAAAATAGAGTCAATCATTGTGGAAGCCAACCGATTTCAGAACTTTGTTTTGTTGGAAGGAAGACAAAGAAAATGAACTGTAATTAATTTAACATTTAAATTTGAATTTGAAAAAATATCTTTAAATTCTGTATCTTTGCAGAAAACCTGTAATTCTGTATATACAGATTCTCTATTTGAAATTTGGCGAAAAATCTGTAAAATACAGAATATTTTGTATATGTGGCAACACTGAGAATGACTGATACCTTAGATGAAAATTAAAAAAAAAACAAATATTACAAGATGAAAAAATCGGCAAGTAAAAAACACGTGAACAGGTTCGTGCAAGATAATGTGTTTGAGCGTATGAGTCCTTCAGGCATGTTTAACATTTCTCTGTATTTTAAACCTATACGCGATTTAACACGAAGGAAGTCATCATCAAATTCATGTCCAAACATGCTCCTGACATTTTACTGTATAACAAGCTTGCCCTTAGGTTGCAATTTCATATGCGTTCTGAAATACGCTGGAGCTTGAATGCTAATGTACTCAACTTCTAATTTAATTCAAGAGATTACAAGGTATACATAACTAAATGAAGTGAATTAGAATAAAGTGATTGAAAAAGAATTGACAAAATGCTTGGTCATCTCACATAGATGGCGCAACAAATATTTTTTTAAAATTATTTCAGGAAACTTGGGATGGGTCGTGAAGAGGGAAAAAAGTTATTCAATTTATTATAGACCAACAGATTTTCTCTCCAGCTTGAGGGGTCTATCTTTACTAGGTTACTTCTACACGCTGGAGTTCGCTGACCACCAAGAAACTCTTGCCTAGCAAGATCTTCAGCTTTTTTGAATTTGTGCTTCAGCTGCAGGGTGACGATTTCAACTTGATAATATTCTGACCTTCTGACAAAACTTTCAGAACAAAATTTAAGCAGAAGAGAATATTCACAGTTTACGCATTTGTCAAAATTATCACAAAAGCTTCAAGACCATGTTATATTTTTCATATGTCACTCACTTGTGAGCATTACACACGGATTTTACGAAAATGTTTTTAGATCTTCAAAATTTTCAAATTCCTCAATGCATAATAAATCAGTACTATATCACATTCATGGAATGAGCCAAGGTGATAATGCAAGAATCAGTACTCCCGTGGCCGAGTAGTTAGCGTCACACCTAACATGCCGGGAGTTTGGGTTCGATTCCCGTTCTGGTCAGGGGAAGTTTTCATCGAAGAAATTTCCTCCGACTTGCACTGTGGTCACGCGTATTCTAGAGCTTGTCACTCAGAATGCATTCAAGGCGTGTTATTTGGCATAGAAATTTCAACTTAGTACTAAAGATTGGACTCGGAAAAAATGCGACATTTTGTTTTGGGTGTAACTTCTTATCGCGTGGGTAAAAATAAATGAAATTTTGGGTAATACTAGTTTAGAGTGTTAAACGGACAAATTCGCGAAAAAGTACTTGTTGTGGCAGGCGATCTGTGGGTGCGGACTAGGATTGGGCGATCTCGAAGCGATTTTCAGAAGATCGATCTTTTTCATATCGATTTCCGATTTTTTGGATCGATCATTTGTCATTGAAAAAATTGAGAAAATCGATTATTTTTGCTTTCGATTTTTTCGATCTTAGAAAAACTTTGATGGTTTTTTTAAGTATACATCGATTTTATTCTCACCAAATACCACCTAAAATTTTTGTTTTTGTTGAGACGGCAAAGTTCCTCTAGGAACGTTAGTGCCATTTAAGAAGAAGAAGAAGATAATTCAAGAAAAGTTGACTATCATCAGCTCAGATGAAGCAGGAGAACCAAGGTTTTCATATGTTCTAGTTCTAACGAAACATTGAAAAACAGTATCCTGCGATGTGAGACATTGCTGAAAAATATCTTTTCGTTTGATTTGCTGAAATTTGGAACCTTTTCTTAACTGCTGAGCCGCAACACTAAATTTGAACCAAATCCCTCTGTCTTTTTCTTTTTGTGCTTGACATCATATTTCATTATGTTCACGATGATAGAATCAGTTGAAACACAACTGGGTGGATGCAAATTCAGTAGATGTTGTTAAAGTGAGATGGCATGCAATAATCAAAATTCATTCCAAGAAATTGACCAATTCGGTCAACAATTATTCCCGATATTTTCATATAATGCGCTCTAGAAATGGTTTCTGTGTGTGAATACCATAAATATAAAAAAAATTCAAACGGTATTCTCAATAGAAATGATTATTTTGACAATATTTATGTTACTATTATGATAGTGCAAGAAGAATTCAAACATAATAACATTCGACGAAATTATAGCATATGGAAATATGACTAAATTTTTCTTACTTTGAGTACACTTTTTATGTGGGAACCTATCGTCTAGAGCACGGGTTCTCAAACTGTTTTGGGCCCCTTTTCTAGAATTAAGTCATACCTTAGACCCCCATAGCCGAATTTCTTTGAAAATTCTATCTTTAGTTTTTTTCACAGAACAATTATCAATTTGAAAACATTGCAGTTGGTTAAATGAATAAACTTGATATCATTTTTTCACGGAGGTGATCTGACGTAGTGGTAGCATCCGTACATTCCACGCAAAAAGTCACGAGTTCAATTCACATTCCGGACATTCTTCCAAAAAATGGAAGTAATGTGACAAACCAGCCAAAAGTGTTGAAAGTCACTATAATATAGAAATAAAATATTATCTCATCATATTCAACAAAATAAATAAAGATAGAATTTAGTAAATATCAAGTGTAAGTAATAATTATACAAATTACTCACAAACTATAAAAACATTCAAATCGCAAACCAATCTATCCACAACTACCAAAATATCAAAATACGGTTCAATATTGGTTAGTTAAAGCCTTAATTCTCCGCGTTCGTTGATTTTCAAATGGTTCCTTCGGTTTCGCGTTGTTTGCACCTATAATGAAGCCTTATTCAACAAAGTATGATCCAGAAGGTTATGGCATGGTTTAATGTATAGGTTGCTTCAGATTCTGGACTGGTCAGCTTGTTTACCAAATCAAACCCCTGTCAGGAACTTATGAGGAGTGATCGAACGAATAGTAGATACAGCTTACAAGCAGTATGAGTGATTTGAAGGGCTTAAACCAGCAATATCCTCTGCGTAGAACGATATACACAATACAACATGGCGCAGCTTGGTCGTAACCACCCCGAATGAGTTATTTGAACTGATTGAGAACTAAGGATGACCTGCGAATTAGAAACTCATCGTAATTCATGTTCAACTTGCGATAATTTTGTAAAGGAGTGAGAGTTTTTCCATCTGGTTCTATAGTTATGACACACTGGAATTCTAGTTTTTTGAATATTTCTCGCCTGAACACAACAATAAAGTTCAAATGACCAGTCTTATAAGTGAAGATAGTTATTGTATTATACACTATATGCATCAATTCAACCGAATTCTTATATATATATCTGGAAACTCAGAATAAATGAGTGGTTCTATAGTTGTGAAACGCAGTGTATCACCTTCTGAAATAATTAGGATTTTTTTATATGAGAAAGGTATTTTACTGTATACACACTGTCCAACTTCTATAAGACCAGGTGATAATCTTGCTGCTTTGTGCCATTATAAATAAACAATGCTTCAACTTATATTTTAATTTGTTGGTATTGGTGACTACCATACACTGCATAATTTTCATATGTGTGTGTGAAAGCGCTAAGCGTAAACCAAAGGTTTTGTATTTCCCAATTGTCAAGTTTCTTTGAGACCAGTTACATTTTTCCGTTGTTTTAGTTGTTTGGATCAATAAATCTGGAAAATGCCGAAGGGAAAAGTGCTCACGGAGAGAGAAGAAAGACAAATCGATGCATTTCACCAAGAAAAAGATGGAATCAGAGAAATTGCTCGTTGGATTGGACGATCCCATCAAGTAGTGCTCAGTTATTTGACGAATCCTCAAGGATACGGTAAGAAGGAGAGAGCTCCACGTAAATCGGAGCTCTCTGGTCGGGATAAGCGGGAAATAGCTAAAACAGATTCGAATACCTCAAAATCGTTTATGCAAATAAAGTAATATTTCAATTTAAATGTTACTCGGGTGACATTTCGTCAAGTTTTGGTAAAAAATCCTCACATAAAGAGAATTTAAAAGGTTAAAGTTTCTCATCTTACACCATCTCACTTCGAAAGACGTCTGAGTTTTGCCAAAGCTCACATAAACCCACAGTGGGACATGGTATGTTGTGACAAAAAATCTTTCCAAAAGAATACATTTTACTATATACCATAACGAAAAGTTCTTCAATGTATAGGTTATCTTCACTGACGAAAAAAAGTTCAATTTGGATGGTACTTGTGGTTTCAATGGGTACTGGGGTGAACCCGAGAAGGAACAATATTTTTCAACCAGGAATTTTGATGGAGGCTCGTGCATGGTTTGGGCGGGATTCTGTGCAACCGGAAAGCTCAAGACAGCTTTCACATCATTCAAGGATTAAATACATGTTCTGGAATCCTATCTCCTACCGTTTTTGCGTGGATATCGTCACAAAAAAATCACATTTCAACAAAACAATGCTACTATTCATATCAGCAAGGAAACTAAGCAATGGAATAAGACCCAAAGCTTATTCTTTTGGACTGGCCGGCACGCTCTTCAGACTTGAATCCTGTTGAAAACCTTGAGGGCTCCTTGTACGCAGAATCTTTCCCTCAAAACGGTACACCACAATTGAAGAGCTCAAGATCGCAATTTCGGAAATATGGAAAAATATTCAGAAATTCGTTCACCAGTATTCGAACACGAATTTTCCAGGTTATTGGCCGAAGTGACAAGGTTGCCAATTATTGACATGTAAATCAGCCGATCGTTTTGATTTTTTCGTTGATAAAACTTATGAATTTTGAAATGGACTTATACAAACTAGGTAGCTGAAATTATTATATTTAAGCACAAACAACTCTTTTGAACGAAGCTGACGTTAAATATACTTTATCCTAAGCTTTCAACAATGTATGAATGTATCTTTTTGAAATTCTAACTGTTAGTGTTGCAACTAAATAGAATCAGGGTAGTCTTATAGAAGTTGGACAGTCCGTCAAAACAGAATTATCGAATTTTTTGGTTTGTGAGACCATATGTGCGAGTATAGAAGGGTTACAATGGGAAACAAGATAACCAAAATAAAATCAGCCAGCGTCAAAAGTCCAGAATTAGCTAACAATCTGATTAAATTTCGATGAAGTTCTGATAAATTAAATTTAATTAGAATCAAACTTCAAGAAAATTTCAATGAAACTTCAAACACATTCGTATTCATATAAAACATGGGTGAATGTGTTACAGTTCAACGTTTTTATTGTCAACTACTCTTCGCCACAAAAGGTATGGCTAACCCAAGGTTCACTTCAGTCACTTCAAAATGCAATAAGGACAATTTGACTGGGAAGAATGAAATGATATAGTCGAGTCGGTGGAGGGAGATAGCGACTAAACGCCCGACTGACTGTTCAGTCGTTTTGGCGGAGAAACTGCGTGAAGAAGATAAAAACCATTACTAACCGACTACGGATATAGTCAGCCGACTATCCTCAGTTGATCATGACTATGCCGAGCTCTGCTCACGAGTTCAATAAAGAAGTCACGACAAATCGATTTGAATGTCAGCTCCCTAGCTGCATCCAATCTTTTTTCAGCTTCTTCTGCATCGATACCAATGTAAACATCCTCAGGCTTCTTCAGAAAGACTTCAAAATCTTTCACATCAAGGTCAGAGCATCAGCAAATCGTTGCACGTGGCTCTCTAAACATAAGATACCCAAGTTATATTTATATTCTGATTGAAAGGTGCAATTGACCTTATTGATAAGCAGTAGGACATAGCTTAGGAACAACATCATCGGTTTGGTCATAGGATCGTTCAAATGAGCCAATATACGATTGGTGGATTGGTTATGATCATACTTAACTCAGAACGAAAAGAATGGTCAAAGTTTCGTTTAACAACTGCCTCCAACGAAAGCCATCTCGTTGCGTTGCGTTCAACATATTTATAAATAAGGTATCTATTAATGCACTGTAATGAATTCAATATTTATAATTGAGTTTCAAAAACAAATCTGTAAATTCTATATCTTTGCTGTAAATCTGTAATTCTGTATATACAGGTTCTGTATTCGAAATTTGGCGAAAAATCTGTAAAATACAGAATATCCTGTATGTGTGGCAACCCTGCCCGGGGGATAAGTACCTCATAAAAACCACGTAATTCGAAAATTCCGCGCAAAAAATCACGTTAATTCGAAATTTTGCGCAAAACAATCACGTTAATCGGAAAGTATGCGTAGAAATACAGGTCAGGATTTCCGTCATAAGCACTATGTTTTGTAATAAAACTAATTACCGTCATATGTTGTGAGAAAGCATGAGCGAGAGATATGAGTTAAGGGAGAGACGTGATATTGCTCAGGTTGCGCTCCTCCGGATTCAAGCGATTAAAAAAGGTATGACTTAACACATTAAGGACCGGTCTCAGTGTTTGTGCGTCCAGTAACTTAAATAGAACAAAAAAAGAAAGCAATTTAAAAAAGAGTTATAATATTCTTCCCTTCTTTTTCCATCATGCATTGGATGTGATTATGGATGTGACTGTCCATTTCAAACTTCTGTTTCAACTCACAAACCGAAATAAACAATCAGCGAATTCAATTTTGCAATTAAACCACTCGAAATGCTTAATATCGAAGCCGCAAAAGTTACATCCACACGCGGAATCATGTTTGATTTTCGGTTTTTGCATCCGTATTTCACTTTTGATCAGTATTCATTGTCATAGGATGGTTTAAATATTCTAGAATAGCATGTTAAAGGGTTTCCCATCAACAGAAATTTTAAATTCATTATGCAACTATACCAATCAATCACCTGTCCATTATACCCCCACAGTCCGTCTTACCCGCGGCTCCCCTACTCATTCGATATAGAATACTTTTATCTATCTTTAGCAAAATTTTCATTGGTCAGAGAAGGGGTCTAAGAAAAGTTATTGGCCAAAACCTATACAACTTGTATGGAAGAAATTAATAAATTCAAAGAAAATTGGCAAAAGTTGGCATTTTCGAGATAGTGCTTATTCGATAAAGAATATTTTTATTCATCTTTAGCCAAATTTTCATTGGTCCGAATAGGGTTTGAGAAATATTATTGGCCAAAACGTTCACGAGTTGTACGGGGGAAAGAGTCTGGCAAGAAAGTAAAAAGTAAAAAGGAAGTAAAATTTTCTATTGTATATTGTTTTGACTATTTTTCGAATCCCTATGTCCCTATCACCATAGAATCTATGGTGAAAAGCGTACCTTTCAATTTTTAGCACGCCATTATCAATAGCTTCGAGATAAAAAATTGATAAAAATACTGAAAGTGACGAATTACATGCCAACTCGTCTTAGGAATTGGCAGCACCATCTCACATAGCAGCGAAACGTTGTGGGTGTAAAGACATGGGTCTTTTAAGCAACTTTGCCCTATATTCCAGAAACTATAAAAGATAGAAAGTTGACGTCTTCGACGAAAGTTCATATTTTAATAAGATCTAAAACTTTGACGAATACACTTTATCGCTATTATGACTTTAAACAAAATTAGGATTGATTGTATTTTTTTCAATGAAAACATGAAAAAGTTGTTGTTCGAAAGACTTCTTCCCTGTAAAAGTGCCCATTTTCCGATGTATGGACGACTTGTTGGAAATTTCAAGGGCTATTCATATATATTTTTGGGAATTTAAAAAAATACGTTTTTGGGAAAAATGAATTTTAATTTTTTAAATAACTTTTTTGTCAGCGAAATTTTTTTCCAAATTTTTTTTTGTGAAAATTTAAACAATTTCCTACATTTTATCCTTTGACATGAATTTTGTAGATGTCATAGTTTTTATGTTATAAATTTTTGTAAAAAATTAAGAAAAATTTAGCTTTTTCCAAAAAGTATTCTAATTATTTTTCGAATATTTCAAGTATGCAAAGTTACTTAAATAACCCATGTCTTTACACCCACAACGTTTCACTGCTATCTGAAATGGTACTGCCAACGGCCAGTCGAGTTGACATGAAATTCTTCTATTTTTTGTATTACTGGAGCAATCGAAACCTTAATGAAACTTTGTCCTCTTATGGTAAGTATTTCAACATTTCTCGTCGTCAATTACTTCGTCTGGGGGTACATGAAGGACCGTTGCTATGTTAATAAGCAACGAAATTTGGAGGAACTTAAAAAAGAAAAAACTCGGATTTTCAACAGCATCGAAGTGGTTTTTGTTCACCGTTTAAAACGCGTTATCGAAAAAAGGCGTGGTCACATCGAAAATGTCCTCAAATAAGCTTTATTTACGTTTTTTTAAAATAAAAATCGGTTCACTTTTGTAGAAGTTATCAAAATTTGTTGCGTTAGTGTTTAATCTAAAAGACCCTATATCTCGAAAGAGATTACATTGTAATAAATGGCGGCTACAACATGGAAGCGATCTCGTGGCAGCATAATTCGAATGGTTCCTTTTTCCCGGTCAGCTCGAGAACTGTTTTATGCATACTGCATTGCCGGACTTTACGGACTAGGGTATCGTAATTTTTAGCAAGTCAAACAAATTTTAGAAAATTCCCGATTCGATTGGTATAAAAATCATCAATATCTGCTCGTAGCGAAAATAGTTATCGACGTTAAATTATTTCTTAATAGCGTGATATGTTTTCTGATTTGACAACCTTATTGAAAGACGTAATCCTACGTAAAACAATCAGAGCGAGTCAGGGCAGCGATCACAATTTGTCATCATTTCTTATTCACTTGGTGAAACTCACAAGTCACTCATGAGCAATTCATTCCCAATTATTTTCAGATAATGATTCAGTATTTTACTCTGTTTCCAAGTGATTCTTTTACTCACACAACCAGAGACAAGACATAAACGTTCATTACGAATGAAAGCCTAAAAGAGAGTGAATTCACATCGAGTAAATGGTTTACCGCAGACCGGGGGATAGGTTCCCACTCCCGGTCGGCAGTTTACAGCTGTAGGAAGTCATAAATCTCACCTTTATGACCGTGGAATTATAACGCAGCGAGACGCTTTTTCGTTGAGTGGAGCGCAGCACATTCTCATACACTGCAAGCACACGAGTATTCGGCGGGAATTGATCGTCCCGTTTTGTCTATTAGGCCGATCGGCCATAAATGTTCTCATTTATCGATGAGTTTGAGAATTGACCGCTGGGGTTGTGCATAGCATAGCTCGGATACTTCAGAAGATCGAAATGCATGAAAGGTTGTTGAAGAAATTTAACTAAACTTCATTCAACAGCAAGATCCATTAAAATAAAATTTATTCATGATATGCAGTTCCAGTCGATTCATGATTATAAACATTTTCGAAAACAAGAGCTTCCGGAATATTTAGTTATAAACTTCTCAACGAAGGCTCTTTAATCGAGCAACCGATTGGATTATCATGAAACTGTGTGACCGTGATTGGAATTATGTCCCTAGAAATCGTTCTTTCAAAACCCCTCCTCTCGTACGCGAGATAAGGTAAATATGTGTAGTTGTTGCCATAATACAGGAAAGATTATTGTGCATTTCGCCAAGGAAATCTCTGCCTTGGGGATAATTTCCTGCATGAATGACTGCCGTCATTTTATCGAAAACACGGAATCGGAATCGATCCGACTAGGCCGTGTTCTCTAGCAGCTGACTCATATGTGTGGCTTCACCATGTCTTTACCTGACCACTATTAAAGGCATGCAATAATTCTACTGGGAGTCATAAAAAATATAATGATAGTACACACATAAGGCACCACAACGTCTTCCATTCAGCTCTCCCGTGCTCAACAACAACGACCAGAGCTATCAACCCCTAAAACGAGTGATTCAAATTGTGTCTCTTGTTTCATACCAACTCGGTAAGTGGTTCTGTAAGAGACGTACTTCTTGTTCCAAGAGTGCGAAAAATGATCTCATACATCGGATGTCAATGTTAATCTCAGGGCTTATTCGCTGTGAGAAGACAGCTTTGACTCAAGTCGAGATGACTGCATACAGATGCTCTTATAAGTATTCGAGTGAATCATTTATATGCATGTACAGTTAATATCGCCTTATCATCATATATGATGATATTCATTTCTATGATAAAGGTAAAATAAATATTCTAATCCATTTAATTCCAGCGAATCCCCAAACTGTGATAGACAAAAAAAAGTTAATGTCAGCACGATGTATACTCCTCAGTATGACACCGGAAGGCTCAGTATCAAACCCCTTTCAAATTGTGTCCCCATCCAGAGTATCAAAGATGAAACGACCTTCCGACCGATGTGTCGGGAGGAGGGTCGTTGTCTGGTAACAACTATTAAGTGGCAAAACAGGGCCACGTTCGGATAGTCAATGGGTTAATTGAACGTGATACGAAGACGAAGCCGAGAAAACTTGTTCTGCGCTCATCCGAGATACGACAAAATGAGGTGATTATATGTGCATCATACGCGTACGTGTAGGGTTCATGCAATTGCCCTGGAATGAATGACTCAGTTTTCACTGTGAAACGTGGGATTTTGTCTAAAGTCAGTCCAGCAAATAAATCCGCCTAGGGACTAATCAGTCAATTATTATTTCTTTTTTGCATCGCTCGTGTAACGAGTTTGCATTTAGAAAAAGGACTTCTCATTATTTAAATAACGGAAGTATCATCAAGTCACGAAGTAAAAATGTACCTATTTAGGACGAATCGTATCAGAGAAATTAAAGCTAAACCAAAAACGCCATGAACGAATTAAAGATTTTCTGTTTTCATTACTTCAGAAAAGAAAAGATAATTAGAAGGGCGATTTCCAAGACACAGCCGCATGGATGGCCGACGATGGACTACGGAAAATAATTTCGGCGAGAACAAGCATTATGAAAACTTCAAAACAAACTCTTTAGTAGAAATAAATTTTACCTCCAGTTTTCCACCGAAGAACACAGCTCTTACCGCTGGAAAATACCTTCATCAAATCCGGCTTGAAATGCACTGCACTTTGACGCCACTTTTGGAATATAGTCGGAAACAATGCTCGTTTTCACGGATATTGATCCATCGATTATTCCTCTAAATTCACTCAATTTACTTCGGATATTATTGGGTTGCCCGAAAGATAATTGCCAATTTTTTCATAGCAAATAAAATACAATAGAATGGACGCATAAAGATGGGATGTCCATCATTATAAAGCTTAAACTCTCCAGTTTTGGAATATTATACGAACAAATTTTTATCTTGGTGTGTGTAGTGGACAAAAATATCGAGAAGAAATAAAAATCGATTTGTTTCTGTTTTTTCAATGATTTTGTGGACTAACACAATTTTTTGCCATCTAATTCAATTTGATTCCTGTAACTATGAAATTTCATACGAACCAGCTTCAATTTGATTCCTGTAACTATAAAAAAAGCAGGTTTTCGGCACTTCTTTGAAATCGATGCAAAAAATTTAAATATTAAATCTAAATAATAAGATGTAAGACATAATGAAAGATTTCAAACGATATAATAATATTTTTTTTCTTTATTTATTTAATAAGGCTCAAGTAGATAAACAGCAGTACTTTTTTAAACTTAAGTATAAATATATTATAACTACATAATTATCAACAATGATGCTAAATTTAGCATTTTCAAAAAAACATCGTTATTTGTACTGCTTTGAACCCATCTGGATTTTGAACAGTTCAGGATTTGTCTTTGAGATAGTTCATCTCAATATCCTTCATTTGCTGGTGAAAGATCGGACACCCATTTGACTATTTAAAGATAAAAAATTACTATGTCTGGGAGAATGATTAAAAAAACATAATTTTCAAATTACCCAAGAATATTTCTCTATTTTTTTCGAAAAGAATAAAAATATACGAGATTTGAGCAAAACCAGAGCATTTTTCGGTAGTTTCTTTTTTCATGAGATTACTTAATTGTTTACTAATAATGTTTTTAGGAACAGCACTGCACAATGGTTTTTAAGTTATTTAAGTGGAAATTAGCATTTAGAGCACGACAGTTATTCTCTAGATACAAACTGTCTTCGACAAATTTGTTGCATATTATGGAGGGCTAATTTTCATGTTGCAAAAAATAGGGTGACCAAAATTTTCGATGAAATAAAAAATCTAACTTTCTTATCTTCACAGATAGAGATAAACATTGTTCGATAATATTGTAGCCTCAATTATTTTTATCAACTCTGTAGAACAAAGCTTTTTTCTATCTTTTAATATAATCGATTTAAAGCAGAGATCGAAATTCTCGCTCGGTTGCGCGATAAATATTCATTCAATCAATCTAGTTTTCGATGAACTGTGTAGAGATGTGCCATCCGCTCATGAGCTGTTCATTCGAATCGCTTCATCATAGTGAGCGGATTCGGATCGGCTCGCAATCAAAAAAACGCAGCTCATCAGCTCATTACGGAGCTGGAGCTGATGAGCTGTTGAGCTGTTGAGCTGATGAGCTGATGAGCTGTTGAGCTGATGAGCTATTGAGCTGTTGAGCTGATGAGCTGCTGAGCTGATGAGCTGTTGAGCTGTTGAGCTGATGAGCTATTGAGCTGTTGAGCTGAAGAGCTGTTGAGCTGTTGAGCTGTTGAGCTGTTGAGCTGTTGAGCTGTTGAGCTGCTGAGCTGTTGAGCTGTTGAGCTGCATAGCTGTGGAGCGCAAAAGCTGCAGAGAGTGTGAATTGCGAGCCGCGAAAGGATTTTTCGTCTCCCGCGCTTCATGGCATGACGTCAGTTTGTTTTCGTGTATCCCTCTTCGTACTTTAGCTTTAGCAGAGATGCCAGATAGGAAAAAAGGTTTTTGTTTTGAAGATATTCAATCGTTCGTTACTTCATTGAATTTTTCTTATATGGCCAAACAAAATAATACACATTATTATATGCTTGTAAATAAATTTAATATATTACATTGTTATTTAAATATTACTGTGGAAACACATACATTTATTTCCGCATGCTGAATCAAAACAATTCAGAAAACCACCCGGCATAAATGTTGATGATTGATACTGGTCCTTTTGTTACCTTTGTGATCGCGAATAATTATTTCTCGTTGCACCTATTAGTGGATTTATTTTTATATCCTCGGATGCAAAAAAAAACTCGATGGTTTTTTTTTCAAAAAACGTTGTCTTCGCCAATATTCCTGGAGGCATTCTATTTGGCTATTGCTGGTTTTTCTGTTGTTTAAGTTCAGCGTATCCTAAGCATCTTCTATGTTGAATTTCAGCATTCAGTATTTGTTGTATATTATATTATTAGAATTCATATCAGTTTTAGTTTTTGTACAATTACGAATTAAATTCGTTTATTTTTTGCTTTCCGTCTATTAAAAAAATGCACACTATGCAATGTCCCATGGTGATTACGTTTCATATGCAATTGTGTGGACAACTGCAAAATTCAACTGAGCTGAAGAGCTGTGCTCCCTTGGCCGAGTGGTTAGCGTCATAACTAACATGCCAGGTGTTCGGGTTCGATTCCCGTTCTGGTCGGGGGAATTTTTCGTCAAAGAAATTTCCTCCGACTTGCACTGTGATCACGCGTATTCTAGAGCTTGCCACTCAGAATGCATTCAAGGCGTGTTATTTGGCATAGAAATCTCAACTAAGTACTAATAAAAATGACGCAAGTAATACTACGTTGAGATGGCGAAGTTCCTCTAGGAACGTTAGTGCCATTGAAGAAGAAGAAGAAGAAGAGCTGTTCCAAATGAGCAGCTCACTTGTATGAGCTGAACGGCTCTGAGCCGCTCACCATGATGAGCTGATTTGCCCATCTCTAGAACTGTGTATTGTTGATATTTTCGTCTCTTCCTTTTCACCGAAAATTCTTTTTCAGAGAGAAAGAGATGTCGAAAATCTCTATCTTGGAAGTTTAACGAGAATGCTTTCTCGTCTCTCATTTGGTACTGAAAATATAGAGCAAAAAATCAAAGCTAACTTTACCAACATTAGTCTGTTAGAGCAGCGTCCAAACGATCTGCATTTGGACAGCATGTGAATTGTACAAATATTAATCCATCTCATGTTCACTTCACGATGAAACCCAATATTGCCGCATGTTTTCAGCTGTACTGAAGAAGTGAAAAACCATTATCGGCATCAAGGAGTCACTGAAAACGAGACCATCTTTCGGCAATCATAACTCACCGAAAAATAAAAATCGGCTCTGCGTTTCTCGCGAGAATCGAAGTGAGCGTATAATATTCTCTCGCCTCCTATATTTTCAGCTATGTTTCTCTGTGGGTGAAAATGGATGTTTTTCGTCTCAAATCGGCGAGCATTTCGATCTCTGATTTAAAGTTGCATTAGGGTGACCTTGAAAAAGCGGGTTTTTTGCTCTAACTTTTATGTTTCAAATTCTACATCAAAACTGTCTTCGTACAACTTTTAGAGCTTATCGAGACCAACATTTTGCGGTGCAGATAGAGTTAAACATAGTTCGACAATGTTGTAATCGCAGTTATTTGAGACATCTTTGTAGAACAAAATTTTTTTGTGTCTCTTGAAATAACCGTCATAGCGTCTTTTTTCTAAGTTGCGTTAGGGTCACCATGAAAAAAAACGGGTTTTTGCTCTAACCTTTAAGTGCCAAATTCTACATACAAACTGTTAAAGTTTACTTATTCAAACATTTTTCGATGCAGAACTTGTCAATATCTTAATCCTACTCGAAGATATTGATGGCTTTTTACCCAAAAACTCATGATTTCAATTTCAATTTACTCAAACACAAAAAATAACATAGTTTTGAATATCACACATCATGTATAGTGAACTTTGCACTTTCAAATGCTGCCAATAAATTTTGTTTTTGTTTGCACCAGAAAGAATGACAAACAATTGCAGAGAGCGTTTTTTTTGGAAGAAATATCAATAACTTTGAGTGAAGTTGAGATATTGACAAGTTCTGCATCGAAAAATGTTTGAATAAGTAAACTTTAACAGTTTGTATGTAGAATTTGACACTTAAAGGTTAGAGCAAAAACCCGTTTTTTTCATGGTGACCCTAACGCAACTTAGAAAAAAGACGCTATGACGGTTATTTCAATAGACACAAAAAAATTTTGTTCTACAAAGATGTCTCAAATAACTGCGACTACAACATTGTCGAACTATGTTTAACTCTATCTATAAAGATAAGAAAGTTATATTTTTTATTGCTTCGACAATTTTGGTCACCCTATTTTAGATAACATAAAAATGAGCGCTCTATTATATGTAACAATTTTGTCGGAGACAGTTTTTGTCTAAAGAATAACTGTCGAGCTATAAATGCTAATTTCCACTTAAATGCACCTCCTGGACCATTGTGCACTGATACAGACATTTTTTACAAGGGCCATTATTTGATTAAAATTACATGAATAAAAATCATAATAGTGAGCTATAGTTGGAAATACACATTCTAGGTGACATCTGCGGCGGAAAATGTTGCATTGAGGGTAACTGTTTTTGTGGTTTTATGAATTCATGAAATCCTTTTTGTTCAACCTGCTCTCAACCTTTGTCCAAATCTTCCAAACCCAACAGAAACATATTGTATCCCATTTCTGAGCCACATTGCGTTCAAATGGCTCGTTACACCTGGCACTGAGAGTGGGACAAGCAAACAGTCATTGTGCCCCGTCGTAAAACAATTAAAATCCACACAATGATGAGATGCACAAATATTGCAAAGAAGGGGGAACACTACAGGTTTACGCTGAAAGTGCCCCCACGGCCAGAGCTAGGTAACAGGGTCCATCAGTGAATTGTTGTGCTGGATGTAGGTTTACACCTGTGTTTTGCCTTAGTAAAGCTTCTCAGAATGCTATTTGGCAAGGCGTTACAGCATTCCTGGTGTTCGTTCGTGGTGTACAAACAGTGCAGTTACATTACCATGGTATTGTTGAATATACAAAAAGTGTGACATTTCTACCGCGTTTGTGTGAAACGTTGTTATTCAAATGAGGTTTAATTCGCTCAAGAGAATAGGACTATTTTTAATGAATTATCATTTCAACTATAGATTATTCGTGATAAGAATGAAAAAAGCATTTTGTTTTACTTCTAAAAATTCAACTTGAAAATAAATTAGGAATCGCTATTTAATCGGGAAACGATTCAACGATGGGACTTACACCAAGAAGAAGAGATCGTTTGAATTAATAATTTTAAATTACGGACCAAGCTACCCATATAAACGGATCATTATACCATTCCACGAGTAACCCAGCGGAAAAAAGCACGGAAGGGTTAAGCTGCGGTTATAGTTTTTTTATTTCTGCGGGGTATTGTTTTTTCTCGAAGTTCTCATCCACATATCATAGGGAAAAAAAACAACTACAAACGGAATGATTTTTCATCACTGTTCAAACTCGCACTCCCTCAGTGTGAACCTGTCTGGGAAAAAAAACCTGAAAGAACATGAAGGGAGAGAATTCGTTCTTGACATTTTCAGTCGCCTTCTCCCATTCTGCTGAATTTAATTTTATAAATTCCCTACCGACACGGCACTAATGGTTCACACCAGAAACTCATCAGAGGAATAGGTGCAAATGGCGCAAGGTCAATGAATAAGTAATGCATCGAGGAAAATCACGGAAACATAATGCATATATATTCCGGTAAGTGTTGGCGCAAAAACTGCAGTCTGGGTGCAATTACAACAAAAAAATACGAACGTCAACACACAAAGTAGCCCAGTTCTCCCAGGAATTACTTAACACGTTCGTCGCCCCGTCACCCAGATATGGGTGACACTTTCCTCGTGCAAATTGAATAGGATTTTTAAAAAGAATATGATAGAATAGGCACCTGAGTGTAACTATAGGATATAATAATAAAATTATAACAATATTATTATTATATTTATACCATACGTTTTATTAATTTATAGTACGGATAGTATGTACTGCAGTTTTTTGCGAAACCCATATTATATGACTTTGGCATGTGTTATTGTTGTCAGTTCGTCTTCAAATTGAAAACAATATTGATACATCATGTAAAAGTTGACTACAAACTATTTTTGATCTTCATTTAATAATTTTTCTGCAAGTTGGGCCCCACAAGAAACTCGAAACGTCGCTTTGGTCGAAGAACGTGTTAATAGTGATTCAATCCTCCTATGCCATTCCTTCTGTTAGCCAAAAAGTGGTTTGGCAGAGGGACCAATTGTGGTGTTACCATTAAGATATACTATATTAGGCTGTCAAAAAAGTCCTGCGGTATTTCCGCGAGGTGTCGTTGTTAGCGCGTAGTTCTAGTTGTATTCATTGTATCGAGTACTATAGCTTGTTGGAAAGGTATTTTTGCGCGCTATAATATAGTCCTTGACAGTGTTTTGTTTGGTTAAGTCGTTCGTAAGTTATAGTGTCGCAAATATGGAGCAAAATAAAGAGAAAATCCGACATATTTTACAGTACTACTATGACAAAGGCAAAAATGCATCTCAAGCTGCCAATAAAATTTGTGCAGTTTATGGACCCGATACAGTTTCCATTTCCACCGCACAACGATGGTTTCAACGTTTTCGTTCTGGTGTAGAGGTCGTCGTAGATGCGCCACGCTCCGGAAGGCCTGTCGTCGAAAATTGCGACAAAATCGCTGAATTAGGCGAGAAAGACCGGCATAGTAGCAGCCGTAGCATCGACCAAGAGTTGGGGATAAGTCATCAAACCGTTATTAACCATTTGAAGAAGCTTGGATTCACAAAGAAGCTCGATGTATGGGTGCCACACACGTTGACGCAAAAAACATCTTTGACCGTATCGACGCATGTGAATCGCTGCTGAATCGCAACAAAATCGACCCGTTTCTGAAGCGGATGGTGACTGGCGATGAAAAGTGGGTCACTTACGACAACGTGAAGCGCAAACGGTCGTGGTCGAAGCCCGCTGAAGCGGCTCAGACGGTGGCCAAGCCCTCATTAACGGCCAGGAAGGTTCTGCTGTGTGTTTGGTGGTATTGTCAAGGAATAATCTATTATGAGCTGCTTCCCTATGGCCAAACGCTCAATTCGGACCTGTACTGCCAACAACTGGACCGCTTGAAGGTAGCACTCATGAAGAAGAGGCCATCTTTGATAAACAGAGGCCGCATTGTCTTCCATCAGGACAACGCTAGGCCACACACTTCTTTGGTGACGCGCCGGAAGCTCCGGGAGCTCGGATGGGAGGTTCTTTTGCATCCGCCGTATAGTCCGGATCTTGCACCAAGTGACTACCACCTGTTTTTGTCCATGGCGAACGAGCTAGGTAGTCAGAAGTAAGCCACAAAAGAGGCCTGTGAAAATTGGCTATCCGAGTTTTTTGCCAATAAGGAAGCGAGCTTCTATAACAGGGGTATTATGAAGTTGGCATCTCGTTGGGAACAAGTCATCGAACAAAACGGCGCATATTTGACTTAAAACAGATGATTGTAACTAATTTTATGAACAAATGAAAATTCAAAAAAAATACCGCAGGACTTTTTTGACAGCCTAATATTATATAATTGAATTTCATTATCCGCATTTTATCTGCGAACTCTGGGATTTTCAAACTTTTAACTTTTAAATAAATAATTTAAATTCATGCAGTTCAATTAAGTGGACAAACATGTACACTTGAGACCTAAGTGAAATGATAAAAATAAAAATGATACTAAGGGGCTATCCACATACCATGTGGACAGCAAAACTACGATTTCAGACAGACACCCCCCCTCCCCCTCCGTGGACAAGCATGGACATTTTCTATACAACTCCCCCTGTTGACCACGTGGACATTTCTCCATTTCTTGGAAAAAACTAATCGTAAAAATAGTTGAATTGCGCCTAAATTTAAGTTTATGTTTGTTTCTATTCTCTAATCTATGTTTGTACATTATAAACATGTGAACATAATTAATAGAGGCGATTTTTTCTCAATTCTTTGAACAGCTTTGAGGAACAACAACTCGCGAAGCTATTTGTATTGCTGTTTGTTTTCTTCCAAATTTCGTTTTTTATATGATCACGTTATAAAACATAATATTTACGATATAGCAAAACATCACATGTGAATCTAATCTCGGACTTTTTCTATCATCAACCGACGCAAGCTGGCTGAACTGTGAGTTTCCAAGAGAATTAAATCAATTAAATTAAATCAAGTGCTTCGTAATTGGAATACAGTGATTGAAAATCATAACCTGTATAAGAATATAAACATGTTGTGTTGTGCTATGTAGTTTTGGCGGGTTCAACTCCAAAATTGCCGATCAAACTAAGAGATGTAAGTCAATGTAAACAATCGATCTTATTTCGACCGTGAATCGATCTGCATCGCTGATAATTGTTTTGTGGACGTAGTTATTCTGTTACAACACAAATATGGTCAATTGAGGACCCTGAGTTTTGAACTCACGATCGATCGCTTACTAAGCGAACGCACAACCAATGTGGCTACGGAGTCGAAATTTTTGACCTTCAATATTTTTTATTGGGGGTCTAAACAAGTGATAAACAAAAAATGCAATATCTGATCATAGTGGGTAGACTATCACATCCTAGTCAAACTCTAAAAATTTTAGGCGGGCTTTTTTTTCTGGAAGTAGACGTCTTGGCCAATTCTGAACGTTTGTTCTAGATTGACGATTTTGATTCGTTCAGTTACGAATAGTGCTTGTTGAAATTTATCGATTGGCTGTTTGATAGAAGCTTATAATGCAGATACAAAGAATGATTTTCTGCAGGTGAAGATCGGCTTCGGAGATATCTAATGATGGTTCATTTCGCTCACCTCAAAGTTTTTTTTTTCGCTGAACATTGTTGTAAAGGATAATATTTTTCTTCGCCTAACACTGTTTGCTTCAAACTGCGAGTTTTTTTTTGCATTTATGAAGCGAGTTGTTGATGAAGATACGATCCATTTCATGTTTTCGGTCAAAAGGTGTAGAACTCATACATTGTAGCGTTTCGTAATCAAATTTCACCAGGTGCTCATGAACATAGATACATGTAAGGAACCTGCTAATTGATGTGTCGTATACCGAGGATTATAATGATGTGGATGGATTATAGGATTATAGTGGTCCCCATGGCCTAGTGGTAAGCGTTGCGCCTGCCAAGATGGGGGCTTCGGTTTCGATTCCCGTTCGGGTCAGAAATTCTATCGTCATAGATCGTTTATCTAATTTGCACTGGTAAAGGGGAACTGTCTAGGGTGTGTTGGGATGAGCATTGGGCATTGCCAGTCCCCAAGAAAAGCCATGAAAACCCGGAAACAGCTCCTCTAAGCGAATTGACGCCGCTATAAGCGTCTTCGCCCAGTCCTGGTGGTACTCGGGACGTAAAGCAGCAGTATCACGATGGTCCTCCTGCAGATAGTGGGGTTGGTCGCAGACCTTGCAAGCCGCACCACTAAAACACCAAGCAACGAACGATACACAAGAAAAATTGAGAATCAGACCATGTTGTAAAGACGTTAAGCCAAAATAAATAAAATAAATACCTAGGACTATTCTTCATCAGCGTCTCGATTCGATTTCCATCAGTTGCGCACACAAACTTGCTGGACTACCCAATAACAAGAAGCGTATTCCAGAAAATATTAGAATTCAACGAAAAAGAGCGTCGCTGGATTATAGTGGACATATCTTGTGTCGTACTTATCGCATCGGGTCAAACTATACGGCTATTTAACCCTCCTGTACTCGCGTGCAAAATCATAACTCGTATACTCGCGCATGGTGTCACAGACCGAAAATTGAACTTCTCTGTAATGTTCCCATTGTGTATTTTTCAGGCTTTACTGGCATTTATTTGAAGAAGAGGGTATGATTGAATGGAAAAACTCCAAAAAATATGTTTTCTTCATCTTTATTATGCTTCAATAGTCATGTAATTCAGCCTCCTCAAAACAGAGTAATTTTTTATACTCTAACACAAATAACGAAATTCGAATGTTTCACTGTTATAAATTAAAAGTAAGCAAATGAATATTCATGGAAGTATAAAAAAAAACTATGGAACAACATAAAAACGTATTAATCGACTGTGGTTTCATTGGAGTAAGAATCAGAACATAGCATAACTGCATGCTCGAAACAAATATATTTTTTACATTTCATGCGGTTGTTGCGTATTTTTCGGGTTTTTTATCAAAGAAAAAAATGTATAACGACCTTCTAGATAATTACCAGATGATAAAGGCTCAGGAATATAATGTTTGCATATTTCTAATATTCTTTGTCTCTGTATTCTTGGAAAACTAAGAATTGATGCCTTTTTTTAGATGTGGCATGGAAAGATGATATAAAAGGATTTCTAAGAACTTCCTTTTCTTTTTCTTGTTTTCTTGTCGATATTGTCCATTATAAAAAAATATCCCCGAAACTGTAACTGTTAAAAATTACCATAAGCCACCGATTAGTTTATAGTTTACTGTTTACAATTATTCCACAAGTGAAATTCTTTCACAAGTGTGTATATGTATGACCATTATATTTAGCGAATAACTATACGAAAGTCAAACATTTATATTTTGCTTTTGAACGTATGAATCTAACGACGAATATATCGACGAATAGTTAATATATGGATCCGTTCAATTCAGTTACAAAAGGGACTGAAATCAAATAAGAATAGTCCGGTAATGATCTTATGCATTATATGCAATAAATATTCCACGCCATTAACATTAATTTATACATTTCATTCATCAATATGCTAGAATATGAAAAAAGACACTTGTCCAAAAAAGTTACTCCTATACTCGCGTCGGTGTGTCAGACCGAAAGTGTTGAAAAAGTGGAAAACGTCCCCTCTCTACCAACACATGCGATACGCAAAACGATGACGAACGACGAATAACGAAGTTAAAGAGAATCGCAAAGTCGTAGTGTTGATATTTTCTGAGAAATGAACGAATTATTGATTTCTCAGTCTGACAGACCAATGCGCGAGTATAGGAGTGTTAAAGACGACAATCTGTGCTACAAGTGTCGTCTTGACAGTGTTGTGATTGTCCTTTTCAGTCTGAAGTTATAGGGTGTCAAAGATGGAGTCCACCAAGCAAGAAATTCGCCATATTTTACGTTTTCACTACCTGCGAGGTAAAACTGCAACGAAGGCGGCCGAAAAAAATCGTGTAGTTTATGGACCCGATACTGTAACGATTCGCACAGCACAGCGTTGGTTTGATCGATTTCGTTCTGGTGCAGTGACTGTCGAAGATACATACTGGTAGGCCAATCGTCGTGGAAGCCGATAAAATCGTTGAAATCATCCAAGTAGACCGGCATGTGAGCACTCGCTCGATTGGCCAGGAACTGGCTATAGACCATAAAACCGTTTGGAACCATTTGCAGAAGATTGGATTCCAAAAAAAACTGGATGTATGGGTGCCACACGAGTTGACGCAAAAAAATTTTTTAGACCGAATCAACGCCTGAGATGCACTGCTGAAACGGAACGAACTCGACCCATTTTTGAAGAAGATGGTGACTGGTGATGAAAAGTGGATCACGTACGACAACCTAAAGCGAAAAAAGTCGTGGTCGAGGCGCGGTGAGTCGGCCCAAACCATCGCCAAGCCCGGATCGACGTCCAGGATGGTTTTGCTGTGTGTTTGGTGGGATTGGAAGGGAATCATCCACTATGAGCTGCTCAACTATGGTCAGACCCTCAACTCGGTTCTTTACTGTGAGCAGCTTGACCGTTTGAAGCAGGCAATTGACCAGAAGCGGCCAGAAATGATCAATAGGAATGGTGTTGTTTTCCACCAGGACAACGCTCGGCCTCACACATCTTTGATGACCCGCCAGAAGCTACAGGAGCTCGGATGGGATGTTCTATTGCACCCACCGTATAGTCCGGACCTGGCCCCAAGTGATTATCATCTCTTCCGGTCCATGCAAAACGCTTTTGGTGATACTAAGTTGGCCTCAAAAGAGGCTTGCGAAAACTGGCTGTCTGAGTTTTTTGCAAATAAGGAGGGGGGTTTTATAAGGGGGGATAATGAAGTTGCCTTCTAAATGGCAACAAGATTGCGAACGAAACGACGCATATTTGAAATAAATTGGCTAATTTTAAGTATGTTAAATAAAGCGTCAAATTTCGATCAGAAATACAACATTTCTTTTTCCCCAACCCAATATTACAACATTCCAACCTGCTTTGGTGGCATCTGAATCCTGCCGATAAAAGCGTCTCAATTATGATCGATAATGATAACGCAAGATTCTTCAAAATCAATGAAAATAAATCGATCGCTCTCAGCTCATTTGCGATGCTCTCTGAATACAAATTTCAGCAAGGAATTTTAACGATATGAAAAAATATGGAATTTCCACCGCGCAGTACTATCAGATAGCAGAAATACGGATAAATTTTCTTGCAATGCAGTTTTCATATATTGTTGAATACAGATATATGTTTGTGTTTCAAAATATTTATTAGTGTTCACGTGGATGTAATCTATACCCCCTCACCCCTCACCCCTCACTGTGGACAAACGTGGACATTTTCGTAACACCTACCCATACCACCCGCTCCCCCCCAAAAGTTGTCCACGTGGTATGTGAACGGTCTCTAATAATTCAGCAATTGGAACATAACCTTAGTTAGAAGATAGGAGAAAAACATAAATACTATGACGTTTCGAAATGTTCATTGTGTGGACAATATATGTTTAAAGCAATACAATTTAGTATTCAGTAATACTAGGATACTACTTCATAAACGTCACCATTTTCCTCCCATTGTACTGATGGCGAAAATATTCATAGAGTAAAAAAGTAAAACCCAACGTAATTACAACGATGAATAAATAATGCACCAGCTAAACCCAGTCGAGTAATGATAAAACTAAAGTGTTAATGTTGATGACATGCGTAAAGAAAAAAACACTACCGAAACTAGATGAGATGAGATGTGCAAAAATGAATAAGTTTTATATATGACGTGAAAAGCAGCCACTGATTGAAGAAAGGATTAGGGAGTGGAGAGAAAAAAAACTAACAAAAACAAATCAGGCGATAAAAACCGAACACCATGAGCCGAATCAAGTCAGCAGGATTATTTTCTGTCCTCGCGAACATAAGCTAATATAGAAGAGTGTCAAGGATTCTGAATCGAACTACTTACAGCTATCGTCTTCATCCAGATACGTGTGCCCCAGACAGATGGCTCCGAAGAGACCGAGAATCTGAAATAACACAGAACAAAGACAGGCATGAGGAGAGGGGCAAGAAGTTTTCTGCCTTTGAAGGCGAACGAGAATTTTAATCCCGGCGGATGGGAAAAGTTCTCCCTTGTCGCTGTCGCGCTGGAATAACTTGCGACAACGGATAGATTGAAAACAAGCTCTTCTGGTTAATATCATTTTTGCACGCCAACAAAAAGAATGTAAAATTACCTACTATAGATAGGTTCACACTTACCGCTAGCGCACATTGCACTCCGGAGTGGATAATTTCCACTATATGGTAGTCGAGCAGGCAGCCATCGACCCGTTCCGGCCTCACAGGTCGGTACGGATCCTCCGAGGTTATGTTCATGGGATAGGTCGGCTTGCAGCCGTAACCGTTCACTTCGAACCATGACACACTGCCTGTTCCTAAATTTAATAAGTCGCTGTCCTGGAAAGAAGAATAAAACAATAGTTTTTACTCTTATTTTTTCAATTATCATAGCACTAAACTTTCAAAAAAAAAACATGCAGATGAAATTTCTCCAGAAAAATAATCAGTGAACATCGTTTGGAAAGTTTTCATAATCGAATACGCTATGAGCCAACAAAAATTGTTTGTTGGAGAAATTGTAGAAAATACGCCTATGGAGTTACCCCATCATCATGGACTAACTTTCTGTTCAGTCCTCTTTGTTATGTCTTGTCGATCGAGACGCAATATGTTTCTAGAAATTCTTTTTTCCATTCCAAAAGTTTACTGAGCAAATTAAAGCCAATGATGTCGTTGACTTGCCTCATCAAAGCCATGTTAGTTATGAATTTCATAGCGAAGTGCTTCGCGAAAGTTTTCTTTTTTTTCTTTCCGACGTCTCTCAGCAGATTTGAGAGCGTTCTCGACGGAAAGATTGCAGACATAGAGCAGTAAATTTCTAAATTGAACGACACGTTTGTTTTTGATTGGTCTGCTAAACCAACAGGACTTTTAGATAGTTCATAGTCTGAAGACTTCAACGTAATTAATGTGTGATACTGATTATGGCATAGGTAGCCCAATTGAGTGACGATGAAATGCTGTCAGACGTGAATAGTTTTTTTACCAAAGCCGTAAAAAACTAATTATTAAAATGTTTCAAAAAACATATTTGACTGAGAGTGGCGATACACTCTCCAAAAAATAGAGGAAACACTAGAAGAGTGATGTTTAAGCCACGACCGCATTGTTGTCGTAGTTCGATGAAATTATAATAAATAATTCAATTGTTTATCACTTTGGATATTATTTAAGAATAAAATGAAATTTGGTAGGTATTTTGGCTGCTCTGGTTAGGACCGATGGTTTGTGAGTTTTTTGGAAGCATCCAATCGCCTTGCTCTCGCGAGAACAACACGCACATTTACTTTATGTCACATTCCTGGTTTGTAGTAGTGTGAGTGTCTCTATCTATGTCTCCCTATTGAATCCAGTCAATGCACTCACAACCTAATACAAATCTCATGAGTCGTGGTTCGGAAAAATCTGCAAAATAAAAATGATCAACTGATCGATGTTGATTGATGGAAAAATAGCAGAGTAAGTGTCAAATTCGACTAAAAAATTGAAGGATGACGTCCGGTCGGCCGAAATTGTCACATTCAATTTGTCTGTTTATCACTTTCGATATTAAGATGGGCACAGCAGCAAAGTAGCAGCAGAAGTAGCACAGAATACAGAGGCTTTAAACTTTTGCAGTTTATCACCTGTAGCCTCGGAGTTCAATTCAGATAACTAAAACTAACTCTTGGTCTTGAGGCCATTCGATAAGCCTCGATGACTGCTGCTATTTGACACATTTGACAGTAGCAAAAATAGTTCAGGCCAGTACTGTTCGAATTGTCTGATTAAGTTTGTTGATTGTGGCGTAAAATGATCAAATATTTAAAAATTATTATTGTTACAAAATCTGCATAGATATCCAATAATCTGTAATCTGTATATGAAGGATTTCGCGCCAACTCGTCTATGGGATTGGCGTTACCCTCTCAGAACTTAATGAACCTTTCTGGGCGTGAAGACCTTTTTTTTAGTTTCTAAAAGTTTATCTAGACTAACATATGGAAAGGGACAAATAATGTTGACCATTTTTTTATAAAATTTTTTTACTCGAAAATGGTAAGTCCTACAAAAAAGTGATCTAGTTTTAGGAAAATAATTGAATTTCAGAATACTAAATAAATATTTTTTGAAATCCTACACTGAAAAAAATCGATTTTAAAAACTAAAAGTCGATTTTCTCAAAATGGTTATCTCAGATTTTGATGAAATGATAAATATACATATTTATCTATATATTTATCACATATAAATAATATGTGATAAATATGTAGATAAATATGTGCCCTACAACTCTTCCATACATTGCAACTTGTGCATATCCAAGACAAAAAAGTTTTTCTAACAAAAACTTTTTCAATATTTTTTTGAAATTGAGTTTATTTCTTTTTTCAGTGCAGAAAGCCAACCCAAAATAAAAAATAAATAAATAATAATAATAAAAATGTTGAATGAGTGTTTTAGAGGTCTTTATTTCAAATCAAATGTAATAAACATTTTTTGACATTAAATTCATTTTTAATCCATTCGATCTTATACCATGTACATGTTAACTTATATTCTAAGAGATACAATCATCATATCTTTCCTATTTTTTCTTTTCATCTAAAATTCTAAATATTTTGGGATCATCTAATTTGAAAACATTTAAGCTACGATTTTTTTCTCATCTACAGGAATAAAGCAATGAAATTTTTGTAAAACCAATCCATGAATTTGTGCCATATTTTGTTGATAAAGTAGACAAACTCATAGTGCATGACTTTATTTACAAACAGCAGTCTGCTTTTTTTTTGCGAAATTAAAAAAAAATCTTTGACGCAAGGAGAAATAATAGTAATTTGTTATTTTTCAGAGAATTATTCATTCATGATTCATTCAGGGTTATCACTGAAATAACTCGCAAGCAACTATTCACCCATTTGAAATATACTACAAAAAAGATGGTAAACTAGAAAACATAAGCTTTACAGTTATTTCAGAAGTTTTAACACACTACACTGTGACTGTGCAGTTGTTTATAGAAAAATTGATAGAATTTGTCAGAAAAATAATTGATATTACTAAAATGACTTTCATATCCGCTCCATCGGCAGCACACAAGAAAAACAAAAAAAAACACCAGTCTGTGTAGTCTCAAAAAAAGTGTACGGACTAGAAGCAGAATGGCATTTCTTTGCTACCTCCCACGGGAAAGGACTCTGTGATGCAATATGAGTGACTTCAAAACGAATGGCAAAGAGAGCCAGTCTTGCCCAAGATTACGGAAACACAATACAAACAGCACTAGAGCTTTATGATTGGGCAGTTAAACAAAAAGACAAATGCATCACGAAATTGAATCTCTGTTACGTATCCCAAGAACAGCATACAAAAGAGGCAAGTGAGGCAAGTTGAGGAACCATTCAATCACGCGAAAACAAAATCGGGAACACAAAAATTTCATTGCTTGTAGATGAAAAAAATCGCAGCTAAAAGGTTTTCAAATTCAGTAGATGACCCCAAAATCTTCAAAATGTTAGATAAAAAGAAAAGATAGGGAAGATATAATGATTGTATCTCTTAGAATATAGGGCCCTATTCCAGAAAACGAGACGAGCAATTCGTCTCGTCTCTTCTCGGTTTCAGTCACTGTCGAGACGAGCAAAATATCCCATTCCAGTACACGAGTTTCGTTGAAATGTTTTATTTGGTAGACTGGAGAGACTTCAGTCAGTTTTTCTCGGTATGCTCAGTGATGTCAGATGAGAAGACATGTTTTTGTTTTGAGAAAAACAACAAACAGTTTTAAAATTGATCAATCGATACTCTTTACCCAGTGCCAAAATATTGAAAAAACATAACAAAAAGGAATAAGTTTCATATATCTTTTGGTTCCATTGATTTTTTTTCTCGAGCATATGGGTTCATCACTCAGACGTTTTGTTATTATGGATTTATTGTGGGCAATGTTTGTTCACCTAATCAACGATTTATCAAGAAAAGTTTTGAATCTATATATATATATATATATATATATATATATATATATATATATATATATATATATATATATATATATATATATATATATATATATATATATATATATATATATATATATATATATATATATATATATATATATATATATATATATATATATATATATATATATATATATATATATATATATATATATATATATATATATATATATATATATATATATATATATATATGTATTTCCAATAAAGTAGTTGTTTTGAATTACTCATTTTCGTTCAATATGTGAAGACCCTTTTCGTGCCGTGTTAATATATTCAAAACAGTCATCTAGCATCCCTGGATATGAGTTCAATGTTTACATTCGGTTGTGTTGTTTGGGAGAGGCCCATTTGCAAATCTGTAAAATTTAGCAATTACTGAACTGAATTTGATGGTTGCAGTTGAAAACATACATTGTTTATGCAATACTAGTTTAGCCGTGAAACAATTTTTGAAGATAAAGGAGAAGCAGAAGAATACCAATGTTTTCAATCAACAAGGTGAACAAACACATCAAACAAACTAGACGATTCGACTGATTCATCTTCGAGCGCGGTCGTCGAGTCAGACGAGCTACTCGTCTGTTTTTGGTCGAGCTCGGCTTCTGGAATATGAAAACAAACGAGACGAGCGCTCGTCTGCTCGTCTCGTTTCTGGAATATGGCCCATAAGTTAACATGTACATCGTATAAGATGAATAAAAATGAATTTAATGCCAAAAAATGTCATTTACAGTTTTATTACATTTTTCAAATCAAGACCTCTAGAAACTTCTTCAAACATGTTTATTATTATTATTAATTTTTTTATTTTGAATTGACTTTCTGCACTGAAGAAAAAACTTAATTTCAATAAAATATTGGAAAAATTTTTGTTGGAAAAACTTTTTTGCCTTAAATATGCACAAGTTTCAATGTATGGAAGAACTGTAGGGCACATATTTATCTACCATTTCATCAAAATCTGAGAGGACAAGTTTGAGAAAATCGACTTTTAGTTTTAAAAATCGATTTTTTTTCAGTGTAGGATTTCAAAATATATTTTTTCAGTATTTTTTACTGAAAATTCAATTATTTTCCTAAAACTCTTCCATAGATCACTTTTTTGTAGGACCTTCCATTTTCGAGTAAACAAAAGTTTTAAAAAAATGGTCAAGATAAATTTTCGGAAAACTAAGTATGCCAAGTTGCTCAATTAGGTAAGGTCTTCACGCCAAGAGAGGTTCATTAAGTTCTGAGAGGGTTATCCCGACCATCTGGTCGAGTTGGCGCGAAATCCGTCATATCCAGATTCTTGGTAAAAAACATGCTGAAAATCTGTATCATTACAGAAAAACCTGTATATGTGGCAACACTGATCGTCATGCTGCTTCGTTATGTAGTCCGTGTTAGGGAATCGGCTTGCGGTCTGCGAAATCGTATTCTCTCGCTTGGGAACAATTTCATCGCGGGAACACATAACGATCAGCACAAATGAATGCGATATGATATTCTATTGCTTGGGCACAAGAACCTCTGGCAAATGATTAAGATAATGATTGAATTATGGAGGCTTCAAAATTTTTTAGTTAATTCGACACTGGTCATAAAAAAGACAAATTCGGAAAACTAAACTCTTGGTCTTGAAAAGTGCCCTATGGAAAACCTCGCTGCGGTCTGGTCGCTAGACCCGGATGACTGATAAATCGTGGATGAACCCCGTAACGGTCTTTTTTTTGTATCAAAGAGGTTTGAAACTTGAAAGTTCTAGCCGTGAGAAGCCTTGGGGAACTCTCTTTTCTCTTCTATCTTTCTCACTCTCTCTTTTAATCTCTTCCTTTCTCACTCTTTCATTCTCTATCTCTCTATCTTTCTTTCTATCTTCTTCTCAGCCATTTTCTCTCTTCCTCTCAATCAATCGCAGATATTTTTATTGTTGGGGACTATTTGGGAAGATATCACCCTAAGGAGATTTATGAAATGCATTTTTTATATAGATGCATTACATCAAAACACATTGTTCAGTAAATACTAACCGACCAGTACGACACCCATGTTAAATTTTAATACGATCACAAAGGTTTGAGTATCTTTTCAAATTGGGAGCCATGTTTTGTCAGTATTTAGGGATAAAATATTTTACTATGAGCAACGAAAGTACGGAGTCTTCGTAGCCACATTGGATGCGCGTTCGCTAATTATGTGATCGATCGTGAGTTCAAAACTCAGGGAAACATCGGTCTGTTACGCTATTAAAAATTCAACATTGCTCATATCAACTGTCTCCGCTGTCCATTCCAAACTGAGCAATGGAACAGAATGTATACTCTTATGCCTATTTTTTCTGTATTGTAGTGACTTTCAACTCTTTTAGCTGGTTCGTCACTCTACTTCCTTCCAGGCACGTCTTTTGGCCACTAGATTCTGCTCACTGGCCTTAAAACGAATACATCTGATTGGTGCTTTGCCTGGAATTTAATTTCTTGGCAATATCATAATCCGACAACCTTCCGATCCTTAGTTCCACTACGCCGATCCTGCCGATCGATAGTATGCCGCTTACGGAAATGTTTGAGATTGCTGCATACGGTCGATTTATCCAATTCCAACGACTTCGCAATTCTCGAACCTGACCGGATGAGTCGGGTTTTCGAATTGGGTGTCCAATAACTAATTGTCGATTCTAGTCATCAATCAAGTATAACTTCTTCACCACTTACAACTTATGTTCCCACTACGCTTACATCTCACTTCATTCTATTCCCGTTTCGACCGATCGTGAAGTGTAAAAATAAACTCCGTGTGGAAACAAGACAAGTTTCTAAGAGAAATGTTAGTTGTGTTTTGTTTTGTTAACCTCGAGTACTGGACGAGTTGTGTCGAGAAAGGAATATGATCACGAGGAGTCGTAGTGTATTCGGGAACACTAATTCAAAACAAACTACTGTCAAAGCATTCCTGATTCGACCACTAGGAGCGCTGCAGTAAAATAAACAGTGCGCCCAAATATGAACTGACTCGAGCTTCAATAACACTTATGTTGAAACACGTTCCACGACAATCCATTTAGGTGAAATTAAACAAATGTAACTTTCAACCGAACAGCTGTGAGTGTTCTTTAGCATGCGTAATGAAATACTTTGATGATGATAATGAATATAACCCTTTCAAGTAGTTTCTATCATCAATGCACAATGGTCCAGGAGATGCATTTAAGACAAAACTATCTTAGACAAAGTTGTTACTCATGATAGAGCGCTCGTTTTTATGTTGTCAAAAATAGGGTGACCAAAATTGTCGATGAAATAAAAAATCTAACTTTCTTATCTTTCTAGATAGAGGTAAACATAGTTCGACAATGTTGTAACTCCACTTATTTGAGACATCTTTGTAGAACAAAGTTTTTCTCTATCTCTTGAAATAACCGATATAGCGTCTTTTTTTCTAAGTTACGTTAGGGTCACCATGAAAAAAAACTGTTTTTTGCTCTAACTTTTATGTTTCAAATTTTACATGCAAACTGTCTTCGAAAGACTTTTGGAGCTTACTAATACAAATATTTTTCGATGCAGAACTTGTCAGTATATCAACTTTACTCAAAGTTATTGATATTTCTGCCCAAAAAACATGAACTTTTCATTTGTTTGTCATTCTTTCTGGGGAAAACATAAAAAATGTTTGTTGATGGAATTTGAAAGAAAAGATTTCACTCTACATGATATGTGATTTTCAAAACTATGTTATTTGTTGTGTTTAAGTAAATGAAAATTGAAATCATGAGTTTTTGGATGAAATCCCATCAATAACTTTGAGCAGGATTAAGATATTGACATGTTCTGCATCGCAAAATGTGGGTATTGATAAGCTCTAAAAGTCGTACGAAGACCATTTTGATGTAGAATTTTAAATATGAAAGTTAGAGTAAAAAAAACCAGTTTTTTCATAGTTACCCTAATGCAACTCAGATAGAAGGCGCTTAAAACAACTTTGTGGAAGATATTTATTGTTTATACAAAAACTGTCTTTGACAAAGTTGTTACATATGATAGAGCGCTCATTTTTATGTTATCAAAAATAGGGTGACCAAAATTGTCGATGAAATGAAAATTCTAACTTTCTTATATTTATAGATAGAGATAAACATAGTTCAACAATGTTGTAGCCCAAGTTATTTTGAATAACTTTTTTCTATCTTTTAAAATAATCGATTTAACGGTTTTTTCTAAGTTGCATTAGGGTGACCATGAAAAACGTGTTTTTTCTGCTTTAACTTTTATATTTCAAATTCTACATCAAAACTGTCTTCGTACGACTTTTAGAGCTTATCGATACCAACATTTTGCGATGCAGAACATGTCTATATCTGAATTATACTCAAAGTTATTGATGTTTTTTTACCCAAAAACTCATGATTTCAATTTTAATTTACTCAAATACAAAAAAATAACATAGTTTTGAAAATCACACATCATGTAGAGTAAAATATGCTCTTTCAAATGCCGCCAATAAACTTTGCTTACGTTTTCCCCAGAAAGAATGACAAACAAATGAAAAGAGCATGATTTTTTGGGAAGAAATATCAATAACTTTGAGTAAAGTTGAGATATTGACAAGTTCTGCATCGAAAAATGTTTGTATTAGTAAGCTCTAAAAGTCTTTCGAAGACAGTTTGCATGTAAAATTTGAAACATAAAAGTTAGAGCAAAAAACAGTTTTTTTCATGGTGACCCTAACGTAATTTAGAAAAAGACGCTATATCCGTTATTTCAAGAGATAGAGAAAAACTTTGTTCTACAAAGATGTTTCAAATAATTGGAGCTGCAACATTGTCGAACTATGTTTACCTCTATCTATAAAAATAAGAAAGTTAGATTTTTTATTTAATCGAAAATTTTGGTCACCCTATTTTTGACAACATAAAAGCGAGCGCTCTATCATGAGTAACAACTTTGTCTAAGACAGTATTTGTCTAGAGAATAACTGTCGAGCTCTAAATGCTAATTTCCACTTAAATGCATCTCCTCGACCATTGTGCAATGGAAGTTTCTGATTTCCCTATTGAAAGAAAACGAAATCAGATGAATTGATGTTCAGTATACGTGAAGAGTATATCGATTTCATTTCACCTCGATAGACTAGAATAATTCAATCGAAAATGACTCTGGTTCAGGCGAAGGGAACAAGTAAAAAAACACATTTTCACTTCTTACTTTCGGAAATGATCATCCCTAATTTTAACTGTCAAACTAGCATAATAGGAAGCTGTGATGAACTATTGAAATTTACATTCTTGTTGGTTTGCATGAAATGAAAGTGTATTTTCATAATAATATGTTTGTCATGCAAAAGTGGGGGAAGGTCAAATCACGCTCTTTTCATCACTGTCATTCACATATAACCCACATAATAGTTTTCTGAGCATGGCAAGCACACGACGAGGGAAATGGACACGCAATTCGTTTCACATTCCATCACAGAAAAAATGTGTATGTATGAGGAAAGGAGAAAATTGAACCGAACTGACCCAGACAAATGGGATATTATGTCTATCTGAACTGTCGATCTCATCTGTTGTCCAAGAATGCAGCAGCATGATATGATGCAAACCATTAAAATACACAAAAACACACAAAAACACAAAAATAATAGCATGACAAATGTTGTTTGTATTAATAGAGCGCTACCAGACGACATCAGACTAGATTCCGTGCTGCAGAGGAGATGGTACCGACCGTATTATGCTCTTATTGTGTTGAGGAAACCTCAGAAAACGCATGAAGCTTATTAGTTATCGTTGAATTAGAACAAAGGACAATACAAACATGAAATATTGAAAACACCATCAACTAACAAAATAAACGGACGGAAACAGTTTACAGTTCAATTAGAAATTATCAACTGTAATTGAAGTATGTGGCTCTCGTGATCGAGTGTGAACCCCGATTATCTGATCGAATACAGTAGAACCCCGATTATCTGCGAAATAGTTGGGCTAGGTCATCGCGTATAACGAAAATCGCGGATGACGCAATAAAGGGCTGAAATTGAGGTGCAAACACAAAAAAAAATTATCATGAAAACTATGTTTCATCAATACAGAAATTATTGGACTATCCGTCTGTAAGCTCATGTACATCAGTGATCAGATAATGTGAAAGCCATGACCAAAACAAAAGAGCAAGACTCTGCCACTCACTGACAAATTTCGGGAAGGTTTATAGAATTACTACGGAACACCGCGGGTCATCAGCTCACGGATAATCGAGGTTCTACTGTACTATAGATTCGGGTTCGATATTGATATTTATTTTTTTGTCATGTTATGACATATTCTAAGATCAAACTGAAAAATTAAAACCAATACTTACCCTATCTAAGATTCCTACATTTAAATAAAAACATATAAGAAATGCGTTCCATCCTATCCACAAAAGATTCCAAAGTGAGTACTGAAAACAAAAAGAAAGGATAAATTATATTATGGTAAGCACGGTAATACGCTGAAAAATTGTTTTCTAAAACAAAACCATAAACCCATAGCGGTACATCGAATCAATGTAATGCATCATATTCATTAAGAACATATATACGAGATTCGTACAATCATAGCTCTTTGTATTTCAGAGAATTGAATCTCTCGTGACCGGAAGTGTTTAGCGTTACACATAACGTTTCTCCGATTTGCCCTGATGCACCATTCAGAATACAATTATTATGGTGTATTTGAGACATAACACAGTGTGTCACCTAAGCTCCGGGACTTAAACTATATCCAACTATTATCTATAAGGAATTTTGTTCCACCCGGCCACCTGGTTGCATGAGAATACTATCTCAGTGCTTTGGAGCATTTCTTGACCAGAAACCGTCGAATTGAACCAGGGTATGATAATCCAGAAAACTGGAGTCATCTACGCGATAATGCTCCGACTTCTCCATTTTCCCAAAAAAAGCAACATTAAAAAACTTTTTTTTTTAATATTAATCCGATGTAAAAAGCATATTGTTATGGAGGAAACAACTTTGAATAATCAAATCAACAAACATTGTAATAATTTTTATTCAAAAAAAAAGTTAATTTTCGCTACTAATCCCGAGACTTAGTTGACACACTGTGTAGGAAGATATTGATGAATGCAATTAGGCAAGTAATACTCAGTAATGAGGACGCAAAGTAAACTTTTGAATTTGTGAAATGATTCGATAACCTTTGATAGCATGGTAAATCACCCTGCTCAAACTCTGAGGCGAGAGTTTCCGTGCAGATGAAATGTTGTTTTCGTTTCGTTGTTCACAGTGCTGAACAGTATATTCATTCTAGTGTATTTATTTCACGGCGCCTGTCGGTACAAAAAGGTGTAATGAGCGGCAGGCTTAGTCACAGCTGCATAGTTGCTTTTATTTCTAAACTGGCGCGTGAATCATTCGCCCACGCTAGAGAGCTAAAGGTTGCAGTGGGAAAAAACAGAAAAACCTTGTCGAACGCGCCCGTAGTTTATTATTTGTCTACAGAGGAAGTTACATAGCGTAAACTGTTACGTAGTCAATCGTTGAACATGAAAAATAATGACAAGGAAATGGATGAAGTAGAAAGGTATCATTGATGTGCACAGCTAACCATAAGAATGTAGTTTGTTATTGAGTTCATTGATATATAGAATAAGTATATAAGTAATGGCCAGGACAAAATAAGCAATTGGAATAGTATACTCATGACTATATACAAGGGTGCCAATGAAAATTGTCATCTCTAATTTCAATTTACCTAATTTACCTCATAAAAAATTTCCTCAACACCTACTTGGAAATGCGAATTTTCTCATTACAAAATGGTGATTTCTAAAGCCGGACAAACCATGATCATTTTTCGGAGAAACCATGCTCAGATGTGGACAGTAGGGTAGTGTGCGGGCGGCAAATCCGGCATTTGGCGGGGGCGCTGACCCTTTGAGGCGTCAAAATCCAAGAATTTTCAATTGCAATTTTTTCTCCGCATTACCGTTTTGTCTCATATTTCGAACACTTCTTTTTTAAATGTAAATTTACTGAACTGTTATGTTATAAATAATTTAATAATGGAAACCCTCACATTCTTCGGGGTCTAGGGTTAATTTTAACATCATTCACAGGTATCGATACAGCCTAGAAATTTATAATACCAAGCATTTGCAAAAAATGTGACTGTCGATACCAGTGATACCAGTGATAAATAATAGTCAAAAAACAAGCATCGTGATTTTCCAGTTTTTGTAGATGTTTTATCTATTTTGTTTGCTGTTTTCATGTTAAACGCTAGAAAAGGTGAGAATCTACTATAAATGGATGGAAAAAGATCTTTTATGCAGAAATCTCCATAAAATGAGCATTCAAGTAGTGTTCAGAATTTGAATTCAGTTTCAACGCATAATTCAAACTCCGAACAGAAGATGTTTGAACACACTATTTTCAGGCAAATGCAACTATAGTTCACAAATTGGGGTACAAGGACAATCCAATCCATTTGTTAACAAATGTTTGTGAGCTCTTTTCTAGCAGAACGAAGGTCGCAGGCGCAAAGCAACGAGAGTAAAATTGATTTTCTTAGTCAGATGAAGTCGTGAAGTTAGTGACGTATGAAGTCGTCAGCGATTCCCTAAGACATCGGACCTGGAAGTCGTCTTATAAAGGGCGCTTGGGCCGAGTGACCAAGACCTCAACCCGCACCCTCTTAAACTGTCACCTGGTATATGTAGACAGCTCCTTTTATGGCCCGTGATATCCAAAGATACGAAGAACATATCATTTGCATTTTTGCTGTCCGGAATTTGAGTAAGGGCATGGTTTCATTGTACGGTGAGGTTTTTTCACATCAGATATCCAAAAATGCAAAAAAAATCGTATTTTAGACATTCCAGACCAGGTCAAATGAATTAAATTTGAAACATCAAGGAAAAAACTGAAAACACTCTTAAAAGCAAAATTTAGGAGACGAGATTTAAAGCAATTCGAAAATATTGCAGCTAAATCAGCAGATTGAAACACATGAATACGATCGTTATGTAGATTAAATTTCTTTGTTACGAAATGACAGATTGACAGATTACTATTTGGCAGCCTGTTTGCAATAAATTTGAGTGCATTTGAACAAAAATATGAAAAAACATATCGAAAATATACGACTTAATGTTTCCAGCGATTTACATCCAGGATCAAATTTGTTTAAAATAAAATTGTTCGCAATAAAAATAAAACATAAAAAAATAGCCTGTTGTTTTTATAAACTATCTAGTTTATAAGAAGAAATCATTATTCTCACTGCCTAAAACAACATTTTACAGCCGAACTACTACTTATTAACGATTACTTAAAAAACACATTATAGGAAGGGATGGTGAAAAGTTTGGCCACCCCTTGCTATAGCGTATATAGCATCAGATTTTTCATTTAAAACGAGAGACTGGCTAACATCTATGCTCATCTATGGATCTATGGATCAACTGGATCAGGATCATGGATCAGATGTTGAAACAGAGGAACTTGTACCAGAGGTGAAAGTGTTCAAGACGCAGATGAAGGGCCAATTCCCTAATCTGATCTCTTCGATGCCTTTAGGCATCTTGAACATTATTCTCAAATATTCTCTCGATGCATTTTATCCTAACATCGAGACGGCGCTACGAATTTTACTGATGCTCCCAGTTACAGTGGCATCGTGCGAACGCAGTTTCAGCAAGCTTAATTTGATTGAAAATTATCTGCTTTCTCAAATAATCCAAGGTCGGCTCAATGGCTTGGCAATTCATTCGAACGAGAAAGAATCGCTAAGACTTAGATTTTGATGCAATGTTGGACCATTTTGCTTCAGCTAAAGCACGCAAGGCAAAGATTTGGCCAGAGAATAAGGTGGTAATGATATTTCTAGCCTTCTGAATACGAATAAACTGCTCAAAGTAAACATTGGTATAAGTGAGTAGTTTTCCTCATACTTATACAAAATATCACAATCTAAAAACTAGTGAAAAAATCGAAAAAAGTGGTACTTTTTGGGGCGCCATTTTCATTGTTTGCCGGGGGCGCTGTCTACCATCACTACGCCGCTGGATGTGGATTACCATGATCATAATTTCTCTTTGAAGCAAATCCTTAAAAAACATAAAAAGTTTGGATAATTTCAACGCCTTATGGTATTTTTAACAACTAGAAACATGGGGCTTTTCTTCTATCTATTCTTTCGGTTTCCGAAATGTTATAGGAAATAAAAACAATAAAACTTACCGTAACTAGGTATTTTGGACGATATTGATAGGCACCAAAGAATCCAAATATCACAAATATTATATGGAAAAAGTTCACCAGGATCGGGGCCCACATGTACCCCAGGAAGTCAAACACCTGACGTTCGATGACGAATAACTGCAAGTAAAAGGTAAGAGGAAATAAGCAATAAATTAGTTAGCCAATTGTGCTGCTCCTGCATTATATCATATATGAAATCGCGTTTCGTGAAACACCGAAAAACTAATTGATCAAATTAACTAGGTGAATAATGGGATCGCCTACTAGAGGCGAAGGCGTCTTCTGTAGTGAGCGATGCGAGAGTTGAGTGATACAGTGCCTTCAACGGAACGATTAATTTCTTCTACAATTCAATTTGCACTCTTCGAATGGAGATGCAAGTCGTCGTGAGTGATTGACGTCGCTTTTACGCTATTGATCAATTAAGTGCACGTAAAGTGATGAGATGTTACCTTTGGTTGTGAAAAATGGAACACCTTTTGATCTTGAATATTTCTATTTTCAAATTGTTTGTAGTTGACACTGATTCACCAATTATTGTCAAGCTGGGCAAACATAGTTCAGGTTTTTCATGTGCCCTTAAAATCATGTTCTTCAACGCTCGACGTGTCAACATTTAGGGCATATAAAAACGAAACGATGAACAGACACAAACTTCACAAACGGTGGAGCATTTTGGAAGTAAACATAGCAAACGGGATTTACGGTTTTGGTTCATGCTGCTGATGATAATTAATATTTCGGTATTACTGTCACACACCGGAGGGAGTTAATAAAACAATACCCCCGAGAGTTAAGCCGCAATCAGTCTAACGAGAGAGTACACAAAAATGGTGTGCGTTTTAATTGGCACAATTTCATCTCTCCAGCACAATTGTAGCGGTTTGAGCCGTGCGCGCGCGAATGTTATCGCGGTCTGCTAGGCGGTGAATTGGCCAATTTCAACCCCCGTTATTCACAACAGGTTATAATCGGGCTCAAACAATCGGATTATAGCTTTTCCGTGTAGCTACCGGCACCGGAAGACGCCTTGTGGGATGTGGGAGGAGAGATTTACGCACCGATAGAATTTCCAACTAACGAGAGCTCACGCAACGCATAAATTAGCTAGGTTTGGCAATGTCAAGTTCAGTGGGTATAAATAACTATACGGAATGCAAATGTTGCATACTAAATGAGAATTGGGGTAATAGAAATACAGTTATAGTATATTTGAATTGTCGGTAAATATTATCGAAGGCCATGTAAATGAAAAACCCCGAAAAAACGACAGCTGCAAATCTGTCGGGAAATCTTAAATATGAAACGAATATAAGGTGTTGTGGTTATTTGTTATTCACTTACAATCAGGGTTACCACATTTAATTCTGTAAAATTTTCTGAAAAAAATCTGTATAGGGCAAGTGTACATATGTGTGTAACATATGTCACCAACTTGCAGAAATTGACGAATAAATACTCTATTTTAGTTCGAAATTATACAAAAGTATACTTTTTCTAGCAGTCTGAACTCTGTTTTTGAAGATTCTCACTGATATTTCGATGATTAATTGACTAAATTGTATAAAAACATGTATGAAAATGCCTCTTCCATGTTCCCATTATGGTAATAGTGTTCCTGGAGTTTCGTAATAAGTGTACCTATTATGGTAATAGTCGGTGTCACATGGAAAAAGTGTTCATAGGATTTAAATCATACTTCAATAATGATTTTTAAATAAAACTACGCCTCTAAATCTCATTATTAGTATGCAATAATATGTCGTTGATTATACACCCGACAAAAATTATGGCAACGAAGCGCGAAGTCGAAGTTTTTGAGTGATTTTAGAAACGTTGTAACTCCCTTTTTCCAATGAATACCTTTTCAAGAATGCGATTATTCCCAAATCAGAAGGCAGTTCCAATAAATTCTACACAAGACCTATTATTTATTATTCACTAGCTGACCCGGCAAACTCCGTCCCGCCCAAAATTTGTTTTTTGTTATCAATACCTTCAAACATTCTGTTGCGTACAACATTCGTCGACAGCCGCACTTACTTATTAACAACATTGAGGCAGCAGCGCGTTTTGTTGTGAAATTGACTACGATGTACGATGGCAACCAACTCCACAATACAACGTGACATTTGAGAAAAAAGGTAGCCTTTTGAAGTCTTAAGTGAATATAACAATAGTTGGAAGTTTGAAGAAAAAAATATTATATAGTGAAATTACTATCCATCGAATATCGAATCGAAAGCAGGTATTTTCATTTATTTAGCGCAATTTGTAGTATGGCTTAAATCGAATTCTAAACCTAAAGTAGATTCCGAGAAAAAAGGGTGTTTATAAAATTCAGATCCAGGTAGCGAGTACATGAAACCCACTAAACGTAAGTCAATGTTCAATGAATAATTTAGAATAAAAAAACAGAACTTTGTAAATTTTAGGAGAATTTTAACCGTTCCCCGAGCGTTTCTCAAATATACGCGTTAAATTTCCGGAAGTCGTTTCATTTCGTTGCGAAAGCAACACATTGATTCTATAAAATTCCTAGTACTTCTACCAAAACTCATCATTATAATATCAGATTATTTTCAGACACAATTCTCGTTCAAGATTTTTCATTTTCAAATAACATGTTTCTCCGTTACATGGAATAAATGTTTGATACAGAAATCATGATAGAATAAAGACAGAACCTCTCCCATCTTCTCCCCTAAGAGAGGAGGGAGGAGTGTCGAACCACCATAGAAACGTTTTGGGTCCCCTTAAACCTTCGCATGCCAAATTTGGCGTTTTCTTGATTAGTTTTCGAGTTATGCAGAAATTTGTCTATCATTTGTATGGCAGCTCCCCCTTAGAGAGGGGGGTGGAGTGTCTAACCACCGTGAAAACATTTATTGCGCCCTAAACCCTCCATATACCTAATTTGGTTCCGTTTGCTTGATTAATTCTCGATTAATGCAGAGATTTGTGTTTCATTTGTACGGCTAACCAGCCGCCCCCTCCCCCCCCTGAGAGGGAGGAGTAGTATCTAACCACAATAGAATCATTTATTGCACCCTAACACTTCCTCATGCCTATTTTGGTTTCGTTTGCTTGATTAGTTCTCGAGTAATGCAGAAATTTGTGTTTCATTTGTATGGCAGTGTTTAACCACCGTGAAAACATTTATTACACCCTAAAACCTCCATATACCTAACTTGGTTTCGTTTGCTTGATTAGTTCTCGAGTAATGTAGAAATTTGTGTTTAATTTGTATGGCAGCCCCCTTTAGAGAGGGGGGAGGAGTATCTTACCACTATAGAATCATTTATTGCACCCTTAAACTCCCACATGCCAAATTTCGTTTCATTTACTTGATTAGTTCTCGAGTAATACAAAAATTTGTGTTCCATTTGCATGGCAGCTATCATATGCAATTGCAGAGCGTGAAAACGTTAGGTACAACCATAGTAACAAAACAACGTAAAACCATAATAGGAACATATAAGCTTTGCTTTTTCAGCTTTGCAACGATTTCGTCCAACCATAATAGGAACAAGGCAGCTTTCGATATTGAGATAATTGGCACGTAGATGTAAAATTGTACCAATTATGGTAATACAAAAATACATGTTTATGCCGATAAATTCGTATAAATTGGTCGAATCACAACATCAACAAGGTTGTAATGTATGCGTCTACACTGTGTTTGCATCAAAATAACCGCTTCACTGCATTAAAATCTCATTATTTTGACCGCATATTCCTTAGCAAAATGCTAAGAAGTAAGCATCAATGGAACACACTATTTTCAAACCAAATTTTTCAACAAAAAAACTATGGATGGGTTATACCTATGATATAACCGCAAGGTTGACGTACGACTGCCGTTGACTTAGTAATCATTTGTGTTTTTTCAATTAGCAATAAACGCACTTCGAATGTTCCTCATTGGGTACGATATCGCCTCTGCGCAGAGCTATTGATTAAATTATTGAATAAACTAGTGAATGAATGAAACAATTTACGAATTCAATTGCAAACAACTCCCAATTTAGGTCAATTCATGCATTATGGTAATGGTTTTCGCAGCAAATAGATATCAACATTTTGCCTAATCATCAAACGGTATGCGTAGAAGTTCAGTGAGCTGGCGACATGAAGGGGCATGCAGTCTTGAATAACCGAGCCAAAGCATTGCATTTGTACCCGCTTTTGTAGACCGTGTTAGCAAAACGCATTCCGGTATGTAAAAATGCATGGGGGTATAAAAAATACTGCCGAGATCTGGAATGCCGATTTTCCCAACTTATTGGTTTCGGAATCTGTGTTGGGAAAACACATTGCGGTTTGCAAAAACGCAAGCGAGTACAAAAGTACTCGTAACTTGCATCTTATTTACAATGCCAATTTCCCCAGGCTCCATGGTCTGTGTTAGGGGAAACATTCCGATTAGCAAAAACGTAAACGAGTACAAAAGTACCCGCTGCTTGTAACTATTTTGCAATACCGATTTCCCCAGGCTCCATGGTCGTGACGTCTGTGTTAGGGAAACATTCCGATTTGCAAGAGCGCAAACGAGTACGAAATTATCCTCTGCTTACATCTACTTCGCAATACCTGTTTCTCCTGGCTCCATGGTTTTGAAGTCTGTGTTAGGGAAACATCCATTCATTCCTGCGATGGTACCTCAATCGCTGTTCAATTTTAACTGAGTGGATTTCCGAGCGGCGCTCGCTTATATACCTATTGGTGATTTCAATAGCCTGTTTTGAAAGCAATTTTAAGGCTATTGAAACAAGTTTTTGGATCAAAAAGTAACAAGTATATAGCGCGTAGACATTTTACCTTTCGAATGAAGTGTTTATCATACCATTTCGTTCAGTTGTTTAGGAGCTATTAACGCTCAAAATCTCGGTCTCCGGTGTAACGCTTTCGTTTTCGAAACTTTGATTTTAAACCCCGGTATAGAAATGAAAGACGTAGTTCTACGTCAAAACAACGTTTCGCATGGGATTAAGTACCAAAATCGACAAGGAGAAGATATCTGATGTTTAAAAATCATATTAGAGCCTATAAAAGTAAGATATGTTTTCTAGACTAATAAAAAACCCACTCATATTACCATAATAGGTACTATTGCGATGATAGGTACTTCCATCATATCTGTATTTTTAGCAAAAAAAATCTATATAAAAATCGAAATCGAAAAATTAAGGGTAAAAATGAGAATAAAGGTTTAGTTTAATTTTGAATTTATTTTTCTTATATGAGGGGCTTAGAATGAAAGGAATGTAAGTGATTTGATCGTTTGCTGTACATCGACTCTCTCTTTTGCCATAACTTAACTGCAAACGCATTCCCAGCTGTATTTAACAATGTGGAAGGTAGGTCAGAATCTCATCTATCGAATTCTATAGCAAACACAAATTGGAACGTTTTACAGTTGAGTTATTAATCAAAGAAAAAGTTGATGAAGAGAAATCGATCAAGTCATTAACACCCCTTGCATTTTAAGCCCCTCATATATGGGTTGTAAAAGTCGTATCAATTCAACAAATCTCATAATCCTCAGAATTGTATAATGTTTTTACATGGTTTTGTTAAACTTTGCCTTCAAATTTTTCGTCAATTTCAACCTTGAATCTCCTCCTTGATCCGATACATAGTTCTTCGCTTCCAAAATAGAGTCTATAATTGTGGGTGCCAACTGATTTCCGGATTGTGTTTTTTGGCATTGTAAAGTGACATATTCGCTCAACATAGGCTGGTGAATGTTATCATAAAGTGTATTACAAACGACATTAGCAATGGATACAAACATTTCTTATCACGCCTTTTGACATTTAATATCTGGGACTAAGTTATATCAGAGTCACTCAATTTTTGCCCTATAAGATTCGTCTTGAGTAGCCTGAATTCCTTCTCCAAGCCTTGTCTATTACCTGCTTCAACGAATTGAGGAAATTGGTGCATCAAAAACATTAAGGCTTGGTAGCTTGACGAAATTTTGATGGTTTATCAAGGTTGCAATCTTGATAACCGTATCGCTGAAATCGAATTGCTTTGAAATATGTTTCACGAATTCAATATAGAAGTTACGACAACCCGACTTGAAGGTCAGCTTCCTAGCTGCATTCAATCCTTTTGCAGCTACTTCTGGATCGATACCTAAACATCCTCAGGCTTCTCCAGAAAGTTTTCGAAATCTTTCACATTAAGGTCAGTATCAGCGAATCATTGTACGTAGCTCTCCAAGCATAAGTTATCCAACATGATCAACAATAACATTCTTGTCCCACTAAAAGTTCAGAAAGTTTAGAACTTTCTGATTGAAAAATGCAATTGACGTTATTGATGAGCGGTAAACCAAAGTTTAGGAACAGAATAATCGATTTGGTCATAGGATCGTTTAAATGAGGCAATGTACGATTGGCGGATTGATTAAGGTAATAAATGCCTCCAACGAAAGCCATCTCGTTTTGCGTTGCGTTTTTATAAATCAACTAGCTGACCCGGAAAACTTCGTCCCGCCCAAAATTTATTTTTTGTTATCAATACCTTCAAACATTCACGTTTTCTTACTAAGCGCAAGTTCATAAGTCCAATCGCAGAGCTGTTCATTGATCTTCTAATCGACCCCGTTGAATTTACCCTTTACTATAAAATTCCTAGTACTTCTACCAAAACTCATCATTATAATATCAGATTATTTTCAGACACAATTCCCGTTCAAGATTCTTCAATCACTTGCAAATAACATGTTTTTCCGTTACATGGAATAAATGTTTGATACAGAAAACATGATAGAATAATGACAGACCCCTGCCCTCTTCTCCCCTTAGAGAAGGGGAGGAGTGTCTATTCACCATAGAAACGTTACGTGCCCCCTAAAATATTCACATGCCAAATTTTGCTCCATTTGCTTGATTAGTTTTCGAGTTATGCAGAAATTGGTTCTTCATTTGTATGACAGCCCACCCTAAGAGAAAGGGAGGAGTGTCGAACCACCATAGAAACATTTATTGCATCCTAAAACCTCCACATGCCAAATTTCGTTTCATTTGCTTGAATAATTATCGAGTGAAGTAGAAATTTGTGTTTCATTTGTATGGGGAGGGGTCTCAAACTATCATGAAAACCTTCCCCGGCCCCAAAAACCCCTACATACCAATTTTCATGTCGATCGGTTCAGTAGTTTCCGAGTCCATAAAAATAAGATATATATATATATATATATATATATATATATATATATATATATATATATATATATATATATATATATATATAGGTAAGATGTATGCACTGTAATACAATTAATATTAAAATTTGAATTTAAAAAAAAATTGTAAATTCTGCGTTTTTGTTCAAAATCTGTAATTCTACATTCAGATTCTGTATCTGAAATTAGGCGAAGAATCTGTAAAATACAGAATATTCTGTATATGTAGCAATCCTGCCTACAATGATGAAGTTTGACAGTGGTCTTACTGTTTGAGAAAATCATTTAAATCACCGAATTTAATTTGATAAATCCCATTTAGTCGAGATTTATTCAGAATTAACCTGATTTCACCTGGATGAAAATTCAAGTTTTAGGAATAACGAAAATGGAATTGACTTATTATGCTTCAACTTATGGGTAGTAGAGACGAATGCATTGTGACCGAGACTATTAAAGTTGAACGGAAAAAAGTAACTAGTGCTATTATCTGAATTGGAAAGCACCTTTATTATTATTGTGTTTCTGTCTTAATTATACATTAAAATCCGACAACCACTGATGCTAGTTAAGACACAAGACACAAGTCAACTCATCACCGCTACATCATGGACCTCAGAAGCTCGTATCACCGGGGGTAATCTGTTCAACAGCATGTATATGTATTCAGAAGGCTAGCTGCTCCAATTAAGCTATGATTGAATACATGAAACCGTCATTCCTACTAATAATTAATTATGTAGAAAGCAGATGCTTGAGTGTGTGTGTAGTAGCTACTCCTCCGTGGTGTTTGTCTCGCCACAATAAGAGCGCGCGCAAATATGAAAGCGAAATAATTGTATTTGTCGTCCAGTAGGATTTTTGCTCTCAAGTTGTTGCACTTTGCGCGCTGAAACTCACGCGCTCTGTATCGTTATCAAAAGGGGGCGACGGCGGCTTTGGAGGTGGTACACACAAACATGCACGGCGGCTAGATTTCACCAGGCTCATGTTTCGACGAGCCAAGCTAATAAGGGAGCCGTGTGCACTGCGGCGGATTGCAGTGACGGACGGAAGTGGGCCACTAGTTTTCCGCTGTCGTGGGCAGGTTACGCCGGTCACGAGGCGCAGTGTTTTCTTCTGTGCCACATAAGTGAGAGTACATTAGAATGCCAATGAATGTCTGGGAAAAAACCGACCCTAACATTTCAAAAAGTTGCCCCATACAAAACGTTCACCACCTCGAAAAAACAGCCTATGCATAATATCAGCTCAATCGGACTTAAGGGAGAGTGGCGCAAAGCGGTCAAAGTCAAAGGACTACGTCTTACATTAAGGGTGCCAAATCAAAAAACAGGTCACGTTTTTATGAAACAAACTTTTTTTGCTGCGAACGGATTTTAACGATTTGCATACCAATCGAATCGGATTTTCTATGATATGTTTTATATGCTATACATTACAATCCCACAGTCTGTATATTGTTTAAATTGATTAATATTGGATGCAATCACATTTCCCCATACATTTGTTCAATCCATTCGTGTGCTTTCCCGAACAGAGCTGTCAATAACGGGCAACTTATGCAGCCGCTACAATAGAAACAACGAAGCGGAATAGCGAAAAGAGAATATTTGCGAAGTAAACTCCACCCTTGCATAGTAAGTAAGCTGTCGCTAGCGTATAAGTATTGCATCTCTTCTGAGGAAAATTCTCAGAATCTTTCTGTGCCCGAAACAACAAAGGTCGCTTATTGTGTTCGTGCAAATTATTATAGATCGCTTTTAGTCATCACTGTTTGCCTTTGTATGTGTTGCTTGTTTTCGTTGCGCGAAACTCAAAATTTGTTCATCTCCTGTACGTGTGAATAGCAATAGCATATATCAAACCAAATTTGGCATGCGAAAGTTTTAGGGACACGAAACATTTCTATGGTTTCTAATTCCTGAGAGGGAGAGGAGGTTGCTAAACAACTCAAGAACTAATCAAACAAATGGAATCAAGCTTAGCATAAAGAGTTTTAGGGATCGATTAACGTTTCTATGGTAGTTCGAAACTCCTCTCCCCGCTCTTAAGGGGGGCTTCCAAATGAAACACAAATTTCTGCATAACGTGAGAACTAATCAAGCAAACCGAGCCATATTTGGCATGTGAAGGTTTTAGGGGGCACGAAACGTTTCTATGATGGTTCGACACACCTACCCCCTCTCTAAGGGCATGGGGGCTGCTGGGCCCATGAACATGCGCTTAGTAAGAAAACGTGGATGTGATAACGAAACAGAAATTTAGGGCGAGACGAAGTTTGCCGGGTCAGCTAGTCCTAGATAAAATTTCAAAACATAGTAAAAAAATGATATCGTATTTCTCACTAAAACGACAATTTGCGCAGTTTTGCGCAACAGCGGACAGTGTTCTTTTGGAAGCTTATGTTTTTACCTAAATTTTGTATGTAGTCACAACCGTGGTAAAATGCGGCAACAAAACTTTTAAGCTGGTTTTCTACAAAAAATCGTTTTTGTCGGGCTTAATATCATCAAATGAGAAAGATTTGTTTTGTATAGTTTTTCGCACAACTTTTCCGTTGACGCCAAAAAAATCCAAGCTGTCATTGAAGCTGCAAAGCGTTTTAAAGTTTTAATTGTCAAAAAACGTCAGTATGCCAGTCTTTGAAAAGTCATAAAAAAATCAAATTTCATGATATTGCTCCCAAATGTGGGATTTAAACACATGAATATTATAAGAAGAAAGGAAAAATATATTAGGAAACAGCTGAGGAAATTTCCATTGTTTGCCTGATGGCCAGCGATTCCCCACTGTGCATTGGTCCCGAGACCATGTAAACTATAAAAAACACATACAATCAATAATTATGAGAACAAAATCCCATTTTTTGCAAGTATAATTTTTTTTTAAAAAAGTCTAATTTATTGCCTTTAATTTGATATGTTGATCATCGGAATCGGTCCAGTAGTACAAAAATTATGAATTTTTGAAAAATGTCATTTTTGGAGAAAATTAGTGTAATTTTTTTTTCAAAAACAACTAGCTCATTGACTTCAATTTTATACGTCGATTATTTGTCCAGTAGTTCGAAAGTTATGAAGTTTTGAAAAAGTCATTTTTCGAAGAAAATGCAAAAAATATATTTCAGACAATCGGTCGTTTTTGATAACTCATAACTTAAAAAATAAAAAAAAATCACATCTCGGATTTTTAGACATGTTGGGTAAAAAATCCTCAGCTTTCAAGAAAAAATAAAAACAAATTTAGCGCTCTCCCAGTCCAAAGTCATGAAAACAATATTAAAAACAAGTACAATCAATAATTACGAATACAAAATCCAAATTTTTTGCAAGTGTAATATTTTTCTAAAAAAATTCAACGGTATGTCTTTAATTTGATGTGTCGATCATCTGAATCGGTCGAGTATTTCATAAGTTATGAATTTTTGGAAAGTCATTTTTGTTAAAAAAAAAAGAGGAAAAAGTTGATTTTTCGGACCATCCTAAAATGGAAATAGTAACCCTAGTAAAAATAAGAAAAAGGGCATAATGTTTTGCAATAAAGAACAAAATTACTACTTTTTACGAAAATCTGAAAACCACTATATCGATTTGACATAGACTGGCTGGTCACTCTACGAAAAATGTAACGAAAAATCAAGAGATTTAAAATGCATATTACGCAGAATCTTTCATACAATGCAAGTGAGCAATTTAATGAATAAAAGTGGTAAGTTTTGCGAACGAATGCAAAGGTAAATAATGTATTATGCATTCTTTCTTCAGCTTGTTTCCCGTGAACGTTGTAAGCAACACAAAATTGTATGCAATAATTCGTTCTATCAAACATATTAGACATCCTGTTAATGAGTAGGAATAGGGTTAATGTAGATGGTGAAGTGGGTTAGTAAGATAACTGCAATTCCATAAGAAATCATTACTTCAGAAAATCATAATTTCAGCGATACCGATACTGAAATATAGTCTGCAAACGAACATTAGTTCACCGAAAAATTCCAGATGACCTTGAATAAGAATAATAATAAGAATGAGACAACGGAAAGAACGCACAATACAATAGCTATCCATTAAAAATAAATGAGTTTTATGATTTCATGTGTACTCAAAATATCACAAAGTCGTAAGTATTTTCAACATATCTTTGCTTCTTCCCCGTAAACTTCATATTCAATGTAATCAATGAAGCCTTTTTTTGTTATGTGTCACACATATATTCATTAACCATTTTCAGTTGGACAGCTGAATCTCCCGCCAAAAGCTTAGTTTTTGTTTTTTGTTTGTTACAACCCGTTTGACGGTTATAAGTGCATATTACAAACGGCCCTTCCCATGGCCAGCAATTGAAGTTTCAAAAGAGTTAAAGTAACAGATTTCTGAACGATGAAAAGAGAGAGAGGATCTGACCGTCGTCGGGTATAAACATAATTTTTCTTCACTCCGCGTCAGCTGGTGTGCAATTCGAAAATCGGCGAAAAAAGTGATTAGCATTAGCATTAGCATTGAGCAAGTTGCACAATATCGTAGGTGGTACGAATTCAGAACTGTTAAGTCAAAAACTAGCCCACATCCGTTGCTGATGATTGGTAATATCTCTTAGATGAAGGCATGCTTTCTCCAACAGTTAATAATTGTCCTGGCCACGTCCTTGCAACTGCTGAGGAAAGGGGAGGAATGTTAGTTCGACATTTACTTGATTTACTTGATGCAGAGAACTCTACGACCTCTCATAAATGCCTCGGAAATTTAGGAATGTGTTAGTAGGGAAGGTGAGCCATAGGATACACTCAGCCGGTGTTACTGGCGCAAGTTATTATTACTATTACTATTACTATTACTATTACTATTACTATTACTATTATTATTACTATTACTATTACTATTACTATTACTATTACTATTACTATTACTATTACTATTACTATTATTATTACTATTACTATTACTATTACTAGTACTACAGTCAACCCTCTCTAACTCGATATCCAAGGGACCGTCGAGTTAGGGAGGTATCGAGTTCTGGAGAGAAAAATGCTTGTAAAATCAATCGAATGTGCCATGAAATCCATCGAGTTAGGGCAAATATCGAGATACAGAACATCGGGTTAGGCAGAGTTGACTGCATTACTATTACTAGAAAAATATGATACTAAATGTTATAAATGAACTTCAGCCTTCCGATTACCGTCACGTTGATAGCTGTGGAAAAAGAAAAGGTTTATTAAATTTTCAGATTTCTACATTTTTAGATTTTTAAATTTTTAGATTTTTATATTAAGATTTTTGAATATTTGGATTTTTAGATTTTTTGATTATTAGATTTCTATATTTCTAGATTTTTAGATTTGTAGATTTTTAGAGTTTTTAATTTTTAGATATTTGGATTTTTAGACATTAGATTTTTGGATTTTCGGATTTTTAGATTTTTAGATTTTTGTTTAGATCATTAGATTCCTAGATTTTTAGATCTTCAGATTTTTGGATTTTTATATTTTTAGATTTTTAAATTTTTAGATTTTTAGATATTTGTATTTTAAGATTTCTATATCTTAGATTTTCAAATTTTTAGATTTTTAGATTTCTAGATTTTTAGATCTTCAGATTTTTAGATTTTTGGATGTTCAGATTTTTATAATTTCAGTTTTCAAATTTTTTGGGTTTTTAGATTTCTATATTTTCAATTTTTAGATTTTTCAAGATTTCTATATTTTTGCTCTTTAGATTTCTAGATTTTTAGATTTTTTAGATTCTTAGATTTTTTAGATTATTAGATTTTAAGATCTTCAGATTTTTGGGTTTTTAGATTTTTAGATTTTTATATTCATATTATTTGCTTAGAACTTTGCTTTCCGGGATCGTTCTAACAATCGTTTCCGGAATAGCACCGACACCGAGATTGTTACATCGGTGAGTGGAAAAACACCATCACTATCTCGCATCATCAGCGAGCAAGGAGAAGTTAACTTCTGTAGCATCCGATCTGTTTATGAGTTCATGAGAGAGAGCAGCGTCAATAGATTGTCAAATTTTAAACATGCAAGTTCAAGGAATGTTTACTATGATGTGAGAAGTGTACTTAAACAAATCAACATTCCAACTCTTTAGAAATGTATACAATTTAGTATGAAAAAAGCTGTATGTGTATATGGTAAAAGAAAACTTAGCTGGCATTGCTGCATGTTCAGCCCATCCGTGTCGGTGATTCCTTCAATTGTGATACACTCACTACGACATAATAACTCCGCACTCGATGTATTAGACGAAGGCAAACAAACCGTTCGTCATGATGAAATATGTCCGTGTCTGAGAGAGAGAGCACTATAATACAGAAACGAACATGCGACGAATTGAAAGTGCAACAAAAACGATCTCTTTACTACCACAAACGCGATATAAAAATGGCTTCCCAGAAAACTTCACTTCACCAAACCATCTCAAAAACATCTTCGAAGAATTGAAAAATCTAATGGTTTCGAAATCACATGCACTATTTTTTGCCCATTCAAAATAAAATAATCAACACAGCACTAACGCGCACATATTTTTCAGTATGCTGCCTCCTGCTCGACACAATGAAAACACAAGAACTCGCAAACGAAATACGCGGAGCACAAGAAATACACGTCCGCACCCGACGGCCGCTCGATTCACCCCCATTCGAAAATCGGCGAAAAAAGTGATATTTCCAAAATGAAAAAATGGGTGGGTTATATCTATTATATAACCGCAAGGCTGACGTGGGCCTACCGTAGCTTAGCAATCATTTGTTTGTATTGATTAAATTTTTGATTGAATGAAACAATTTCCGAATTCAATTGAATCTAATATATTTGCTTTGTGAGTAAAAAGACGAGTGGGTAATGTCGGGGACATAACCGGAGTGACGTAGGACTATACAAAGGGGACAGCTTTTGCTAAATATATATTTTAAATATACTGCTTTATTTTCTTCTCCTACGTGAATACCTACCTATATAACTGAAAAATGGATTAGTTTACTGTTCTTTATGAACATGTTGAACGTTCTGAAAAGAACTTTTGATGTTGTGTTTTTGCGTTTTTTTTTACAAACTTTCTCAATTTTTTCTCACTATCTTATAGTTGCTTCTTGATATTTTTCTGAAGGCTTTGTACTTATTAAATGTTCAACGCCGGTCATCTTTTGGCGTATGCACATATCGTACAATCAAAATGATGGCTATTATAGGGAATGCATAGTGGTCCTAGCTCATTCACTATCATATATTTCACTATTGAGCACATTACCGTACCTCAAACTGTGGCTTCGGAGACGAATGAATTGTAAGATTTGTAGTCTCCACAAACAAAATAAATAAAAATGAAAAAGAACTGAGGTTTTGGAGACGAACTCTACGATCTGTCGAGAAATAGACGAGCTATAAGCGTTCTGAAAAACCAACAGTGAATACAGGGACGGATGACCTTCGGATTAAAGTCCTTTAAAATAAGAACAGAGCAGCAGGAAATACATAGCTCATCATGTTGCTCCTTAGTTATGTTTCTATACAATGCAGATGTATCCTCAGTCAATTTTCAACATCAGTTATCAACCAAAGAAAGCAGTTCTTGCTACCACGAAAATTCGTGAATGCCATCATGCATACAATGTGTTGTAATTTGAAGCCACTTTTAATTCGGGAACCATGCATGGGTTTGTGAAAACTGAATGATCAATTTAAAAGACCTCAACCACCAATAAGTTCAAAAACAAGCATAAACAAAATAAATCAGTTCATATTATATATCATATTATGTCACTTTAGAATGCATTGGTATTGTGAATAACTTTTGATAACTCCTCTTTAAAAGGTTTAATGGCCCTGAAAAGCGCCGTGTTTTACGGTGGCTGGTTTTGCCACCAAAGCAGTTTGTATAAAGAACGAAACTTTTTTCTTCTGCTACCTGCTGCCGTTTTGCGATTGCGTTTGTCACTCGCCACTCGCTGCAACTGTCTGTTGTCTCGATGTGCACCGAACCGAATGTGTTCTGTTCTGAATGCGGGGTTTCTTATCGTCACGAGCAGCATTGCCAGCTAACTCGATCACTTCGGCGGCCGAAACTATATAACGCCGGCTAGGTGGACTGGTGCACTGGTACTTAGGTGCTCGGCCTAGCTACCCTTGCGGGGAACTCCAGACCAACACGGTTCGAGCGGGATTTTGCCTTTCCCTTCACTTTTCCTCCTTTGCCATATCCAACCATGGCTGCTTGTGTTGGTTTGTTGATGTGATGTGATGCGAAACGATATGGTATACGGTTTGGATGAGAATGATCGTTACGGAAGGAAGGAAGGTATTGTATTATAGACTTTAAACTTTTTCAGTTCATTCGTCTCTAGCCTTGAGAAAGGCCCTTTGAAAACTCTACTCTACTCTACTCCAGCGCTACCACCTCCACCCTCTTGCCTTGAGAAAGACACTCGATCCCTCGCCGTCCAGCTCGTCCAGCAACGATGTTGTCCAGTCGGTGTCCACACAAAGAATGATCGTTACTGCAGCGGAGCGGGGATTTTTGAGCTGACTGGTTGGCTCGAGAATTACGCATGTGTGAGACTGCGACTAATGTTTCGTTCATTTTTTTTCTTTTTCCTTTCCAATCGTGCTTAATTCTATTTCGCTGCTGCTCTGTTTGCCCGTTTTGGTCGGTACGATTTGAGGAGCACAAAATGGACCAATCAAAAATGGGCGCATAGGGCATTTGGACAATGCTTGATATTTAACAATTATTCAATTATTTATCTCAAGAAAAATGAAATGTTATTCGTTATGATAGATGCGTAGATATATTTCCTATCGATTGATGCAAAAACCTTCGCGATCTATTGAGAAATGCTCGAGTTATAAGCGTTCCAAATCTTGCATTTTTTCCTACTTGTTCAGTGCCTAGATTTCCATTTCACCCCCTATATCTTCCGGTTAGACGTAGTCCTACGTCAAAAGATTGTGTAATGCCATGTAAGGTCAATTCATGAATTGTGATAAATTTATTTATTCATTTTCGTCAAACAAATGTAGACTTAAGTAGTCATAGATACACTTATATATTAATGTTCCTACGGTAAATGTTTCATGATTATGTTCTTCTTTACAAGTAAATTTAATGACAGTCCTTTTACGTTTGGTATGATGACACCTTGGTTTAGAAGTCTCTTTTGGGGAGACATATATCAGTCGGAACAAAAACCGACTTGCATGTATTTGCAATGCCAATTTCTCCACGCTCCATGGATTTGAAGTCTGTGTTAGGGAAACATATTTCAGTCGAAACAAAAATGCCCCTCGACTTGCATTAATTTGCAATGCCAATTTCCCCACGCTCCATGAATTTTAAGTCTGTGTTAGGGAAACAGATTTCAGTCGGAAAAAAATACCCCCGGCTTTCATGTATTTGCAATGCCGATTTCTCCAACGCTGCTTGGTTTTGAAGTTTGTGTTAGGGAACACATTTCGGTGAGAACCAAAATCCCCATAATTCCATGTATTGGCGATGCCGATTTCCCCAAGGCTGCTTGGTTATTATGACTGTGTTGGGGAAACCGTAAATTCGGCCAATCAAAACGAGGCAGTTAGGCCGTTTAGATAACGCTTAACATTTTACAGTTATTCAATTGTTTATCTAATGAAAAATAACATTTTATTAATTGTGATAGAAGCGTAGAGATATTCCCTATCAGTTGATGCAAACATCTTTCCGATCCAGTAAGAAATGTTCGAGATATAAGCATTCGGAATCTTTCATTTTTTCCTGCATGTTCAGTGTTTAGGTTTTCATTTTACCCCCCATATACTCCGGTTAGACGCAGTCCCACGTCAAAAAAACATTGAAAACATTGTGTATTTTTGCAAGTGACGTTAATATTTCTGAAGGAAAAGTTGTTCGCGTTTATTCACGAATAATTATAATACGGACGGGATTTTGTTATCGCGTGTTTTTTCCTTCATTTTAATACGAAGTGTGTGTGTGTGTTTTTATGTGCCGCAGTGAATGTATCACCGAGGGAGAATCTGCAGGCGTTATGCGATGGCTACATGGTTTTTTTTTCTTTGCATTCTCTTAAAAAGTATTTCGTATGAAAGTTTGGAAGCGATATGAGGTGCAAGTCTTTTTGATTCTCGCGTACCACGGACTCTCTGCTCTTAAAGGTCACACGCTGTTATGTGCGTTCCTCATTGTATGTATCTGTAGAGAGGGTGTTTGTTTTGTTGAGCTAAGTGGAGCTGTTTTTCTCAAAGTCTCTCTTCTCTTCTTCAGCAAGGTTCTCTTCTCTCTCACACATACATCATACTGGTTTGATTTGATTTGCATTGGCAGCCGTACCGCTGCAATTCTGTGTATCCGTCTACTTCTCACAATTGCATACGATTCGGCCGCATTTTCGTACAGAGGTGCATCGAATCTTTGAGGGCCATTTCGCGGTGGGGACAAGATGATTTGATGCAAGGTTAAATACACTTCGTCTTATTTTCGCCGTTGGGTGGCGTTCATGGTCAGGCTCAGGGTTTGATTATGTTAGAGATTTTAAATTTCATAATTTGAGTCAGAAGACTCTAATTTCAGTTTTCATTCGGAGTGAGTTAGTTAGTTGAAAGCATTTATATATTTGTATTAGTTTTTTGGTTCCTGGTTTTTCAACTCCAGGCACTAGATTGAGTTTATAAACTCAGATTAGAGGTTCTTCATCCGTTGTAGAATAGTAAAATGAAAATATGTACGGTTTGTTTTCAGATGTTTTACAAAATGTGAATACTTTCTAGTCGAATTGCTGAGTATTTTTGATTTATACAATAAATATCTTTGAGAGCTGGGACCGACACTGATGTTGTGCGGACACTCTTGATGCGCACTGAATGGAGGGCGCGGCGGGAGAAAGTCGGGGCCTAACATGTTGAAATCTAATTACTAAAAATTCGAAAAAAAACCAAAAATAAAAATAATTAAAATTCTAAAATTTAAAAACTTTAAAATAAAAAAAAATTAAAAAATTGAAAATTAAAAGTCAAAAATTTAAATATTAAAAAAAATCAAATTTAAGATTTTAGAATCACATCACTTACCGCAGTGAATCCTGATTTTTTCTTAACCATCCCCACTAACAACTATCCATACCATGATAACCACGCTAGGGAACCACGCTATAGAGGCGACCCTTCTGGCCTTCGGGCGGCGAATATCATACTAACATTCAACCACGGAGAGCAACTACGAATTGTACAGTCTACCTAAGCTCAAGCTCAAGCTCAGATTTCTGAACGATGAAAAGAAGTACTCTGTATAATCACAGTTCTACCTCAAACTTACGTATTTTCTACTTATATCGCTTACAACTCTACAATTTCTCAATAGATTGTAATGATTTTTGCATCATTATTTTTATAAATCGTTTATTTATAAAGGCTCAGTTAAGGGGGTCTCCGTAGCCACATTGGTTGCGCGTTCGCTTAGTAAGCGATCGATCATGAGTTCAAAACTCAGGGCCTTCATTGACCATCTTTGTGTTGTTACAGAATAACTACGTCCACGCAACAATCATCAGCGATGGAGATCGATCCACGGTCGAAATAAGATCGATTCATCCATACAACTGCTCTGCTCTGCAAGAAACATCGGGCTGCTGTTCTATAAATAACTCAACAATGATCAACAACTGTCTCCGCTGTCCGGTGGTCCAACTGGATAATGGAAGAACAGATAGAAAACTCTTACGCCTAAATGGCTACTGTGTAAATGTGTACCATATGCAATGGTATAGAAGGCAATACTCTAACGCCGAAAATGGCAACTGTGTAATGTGCTAATTATAGATATGATAAACATGTGACATGTACACGATCAAAATTCGGCTCTGTTACAGCTAAAATGCTAATGAGCCTAAAATAAACAGAAGGGATAAAAAAAAAGGCTCAGTTACATAAGTTTAAAAGAGCCAAATTCTTAATCTAATTTTAGTTCTCAGGCACATTTACAATTTTGCTTATTCTACATTCAATAGGATGGGGAAACGATTACTCGCGGACGACTCGAGGTTAGTAGGATCACAATTTTTTACCATGGAGAGGAAGGAATACAATTTGGACAATACTGATGATTAAAAACGGAGATCGATAGGTATGAGAAAAAACCGATTTGGGACGTGTAATCAAGGTCTAACCGAGTCAACACACCCACACCGGCACATTGGGTTGTTTCCCTCGGGCTCGAAGAGAGTTTTCTAAATTCGATTTGGCTACATCTGGCTACAAGATACATCTCGCACGACCAAACAACATGCTCGATGTCGTGATAACCTTGACCACAAACGCAAGATTAATACGAAATAACAGCGCGTCTAACGAACAGTGATTGGACATAAGACAGGAGAAGATACGAGCAAAATCCCGACTCAAGTCCAGACTTTTGCACCATGGTTTGAAACTAACCTTAGGAATAATTGGGTGGAGACACAGGCCAAATTTATCTTCGTTCTACTTGCGTTGCCAGTTATTGATTTTCTTTTGCATCAATTGATTAGGAATATTTCTATTTCTTTTTTTCTGAAAGTTTGCTTCCTTCCTTTCTTCTACTTTAAACTTCTTCAGTTCATTCGTCTGTAACCTTCAAAAAGGTCCTTGGAAAACTTTACTTTATCCTCCACCCCCATTGCCTTGAGAAAGGCATTCGATCCCTCGCCGTCCAGCTCGCCCAGCAACGATGTTGTTCAGTCGATTTCCTCACGAAGAATGAAAGTTTGCCTCAGCGAGATCCACTGTTTATATTCTAGGCAAATATTCCCCTTCGTTCTTTTTCTTTTCCTTTGTTCACAGAGATTTTACATCTTACGATTTCCCTTTCTTCTTCTTCTTTTTGGTTCTAAGAGATTTCCCCTTCGTTGCTCGTTATTGACAGCTCTGTTCGGGAAAGCACACAAATGGACAGACCAAATGTATGAGGAAATGGGAATGCTTCCAATTTTCATTAATTTAAAGCATATACAGACTATGGGATTATGATGTATAGCATATCCAGCAAATCTTAGGAAATTTCCGATTCATTTGGTATGTAAATCGCCAAAATCCGTTCGCGGCAAAAATAGTTATTAACGTTAACTTTAGTTCATAAAAACGTGACCTGCTTTCTGATTTGACCCTTAATGAAAGAATATCTAGCATTTTCCAAACGCACTAAATCTCGCAGTTTGATTGGCCCAATTTGTGCATCTAAATTCTACCGACCAAAAGGGATATGATATGGAAGGATATGGATATGGAAGAAGTCATGTTATCAGGAAAATTCCAATAAAAAGCCACAAAGACCATACGGTTTTTTTTCTTTTTTTCGGATTTTTGTAAAGATTAATCGACGCAAATTATTCGTTCGCTTCGGTTGATAGTTGCTTCATAATTGTTACGGGAGAAGGTACGAATAAAATCCCGATTCAAGTTCAGACTTTAGAACCATGGTTTGAAGCTAACCTTAGGAATAATTGGGTGGAGCCACCGGTCTACGTCTTAGATTAAGAAATCGATTAAACGAACGACTACCGGACATCACTATGTACGTGAAATGTTGTTAACAATGATCTCGCATAAAGTTTCACCAGCCACAATTTTTTTCTCTATTATAGTTGTCAACACATTTCGGTTGGTTCGTCACATTTACATTTTTGGAAGAATGTCGGGAGTGAGAATTGAGCTCGTGATCTTTGCATGAGAGGTATGGATGTTACCACTACGCCAGATCGCCTCCACATCAACCACAATATGTCCAAGGTATTTATATATCTGTACGTAAGCAATTAATCCCGACACTATGTACACCGAATTGGGTTGAAACAAGAGTACCTTCATTGCCTCTACATGTAATACGGGTAAGTCACGCAAAAAACGAATCGATGTGTCCATGGGTAATTCTTAGTTTATTTTTGATTTTCAATGTTCCAAAATAATATTGAATGATCGGAAGCGAACATCTCAAAGAAGGGAACCACAGGGAAATAACCTACTGTGCACCTTTAGAAGCAGTTGATTGATTTTAGATTTTTTTTTTTAATACAGAAATAGACACAAATTAAATAAGCCTCTTAAGAAGTATTCATACGTTTGGGTTGTCTCTTAGAAATAAAATCGGAACGAATCGTTCACAGCAAGAGCGCTCAATTCGTCAATATTTATATACCCAAACTGCTTCGACTGGTGGGAGGAAAGTGAGAGAAATTGATGTAGCAACGAAAAAAAAACCTAACCATCATAGAAATGGACGATTGCTGCTGCTGCCTTCCCTGTATTGGCATAACATAACATCGAGCTAGCTATACCGAAATGGATCGAAATCTGATTGAAGAATAAATGTGCTCTCCGTTTGCAGGCGGCGCACGAGCACTTCAACCTTTCGTTTTCATTTTCGAAATTAGGAATATTAGGTTAATAGTTTGCTTCATCCCGCGTCTCCCTTGTTGAATTAGCTTCTGTGATGATGTTTTCACGCTGTGTTTCCATCTCCGGCCGGTCGGTGGTTGAAATTTCCGCCGTGTGTTGATTTTCACCAACCCAGTCGGTGGTTGTGAAAACACGACTAGAAATAGAAGAGGCACGACTCGGCGCAAAACTATGATTCACGGCATACGTGTTACGCACCGGGTTGTCACATCATTGAAATGATCTTCATCTCCCGTGGATCATTTTAATTCTGACTTTGGAGTGTCTCATCATTTGATTTGAATTTGTATTTCAGGGTGACTTATTTTCGATGGTATCATTTCAGTCTAGGATGATACAAACTATTTTGTATTCTAAACCAATTAACATACGTTAGAACAGCCAATCACAGCTGCGCCGAAGCTTTCATTTTCAAACTTATCATTCTGTCCCACTTTCGTTGCGCTCAGTTGAAAATGGTAACCAAACACACCTGAAAATTGAGCTGCCCGTAAAAAACTCGTTTATTCTCCTTTGTCGTATATTCTTTTTTCTCAAAAAAGTACCTGCTATATGAATGCTTAGGCTCATTTACAATTGGAACACAGATAGAGCACTAGAGCGCTCTTGGGAAGTGGGTTTTCGTTTCCAGGCTCTTGATGCAACACTTAAGGAGAACATTAGATTCATCCCGGTTCATTATTAATGATGTTTCAGCAAAAATAGAGCGAGGAAATAAAAACACTGGGCGCGAGTTAAGTTATAGAAAGTAGCCCTCGGCAACCGGAAGTTCTTTTCGACCGTTTTTCAAATATTATTATATCAGTATGAACCTGGGAAACAGTAGATGGATTTCATGCCAACTCGTCTTATGATTTGGCAGCACCATCTCAGATAGCAGTGAAACGTTGTGGGTGTAAAAACATTGGTCATTTAAGCAACTCTGCATACTTCAAATCTCATTTAAAAAATTAGACTACTTTTCGTAAAGGGCCATTCTTTATTTTTTACAAAAAAAAATATGACCTTGAAACTATAATATCCACAAAACAAATTCATGAAAATTAACAAAAAAATATTTTCCAAAAATTAATTAATACAAAAATTGAAATTATGTTTTCTGAAAAACGTATTTTTTTCAAATTCTCAAAAAAAAAATGTGAATAGCTCTTACATTCTCCAACAAGTTACCCATACATCGAAAGATGGGCACGTTTACAGGGGAAAAGATTTTATAACAATAGATTTTTTATGTTTTCTTTGAAAAAATTACAACTAATCCTAATTTGGTTCAAGATCAAGATACCGATATAGTATGTTCGACAAAGTTTTAGATCTTTATGAAAGATGAACTTTTGTCAAAGACATCAACTTTCTATCTTTTATATTTTCTGGAATGAATGACATTTTTGTATGGAGACTCCTGAAAATATACAGGGTCTTTCAGATTAAACGCTCACGCAAAAAAAATCGAATAGCTCCTTATAATAATTTTTTTTCGCTCCGTCGATGGTAACAATGCATTCCCTACTTCGGGACGATAATATTCGGCTACTCGTTCAGTCTGATCGGATGTTTTTTAGTGTCAAGATACACAATTTACAAGAACGCGTATTTTTAGTGAAATCATATTACTAGAGCAACCGAAGCCTTAATGAAACTTTGTCCTTTTCAACATTTTTCGTCTTAAATGGCCCAAAAAAGTGTGATCCTACTTCTTGTGAAGAAGTTCGAGGAAACCGGTAGTGTTCTCGATAACAAGGCTGGAAAATGTGGCGCCAAACGAAACCGCGCGCACGTCGCAGAAAAATGAGTAGCCTTCGGCGCGTATCTCACTGAAAAGCACGGGAGCCGGCCGTACAAATGGGTTAGTCTTGATTTGAGTCCGCTCGATTACTTCCTCTGGGGGTACGTGAAGGACCGTTGCTAACTATGTTAACTCTTTGTGGTCGTTTGTCTGCTCTCAGCCACCACAGCAGGAATCCATGCTACTCTTATGTTTTACTCAACCAAGTATCAGTTTATGCTTTTCCTGAACGATGCTTGATGTCTAGTAAATCTGTTCACGAATCAATACGGTGCTCCTGTGAGTAGCAGATAACGGTACTCAGTATCAAACAAAGTAGTCACCCACACAAGATAACGCACAGTGCGTTGAATACATAGGAATGTGAGACAAAAATCATAACAGCAGAATTTAACCATTGTAACCCTTTGGTATGACCAGAACTATTTTTGCATAAATGTCTCATGTTATTTAAATAATCGCATAAGTGACTCAAGTGACACAACCTTTTTTTCTTTTTATATATAAAAATCTCGTGTCACGATGTTCGTGGGCGAACTCCTCCGGAACAACTCGACCGATAATCATGAAATTATACACCAAAACACTTGGTAGGGGTGAGAATAGGACGTAAACTATATATGATATCGATCGAGGGTACCGATTACCGAATGTTTAATACCGTTTAATCTGGGCCTATGCAGAAATAATAATAATTTTTCAAAACTATTTTTTGTAGTTTTTTTTTCCTATATTTGGCACAAAAATACATGCAACCTCAATGGTTCACCCGCATCACCTATTTTAAATCGCGATTTCAGTATTTCGGTATAAACGATATCCAAAAAATCGATCCGTCTTTCGTTTTTAAAACAGAACAGAATTTATTTACGATGTTGAATGACAAATGGCACTACATCCGCTCCATCGAACTTTCGTTCACACATGCGCCGATAACCTCAATTCGGCTAAAGCCATTGGCATTGCCGGCGAGCTGGAAGCTTTTTTGAATACGCACAATTGATTATTGAAATTCTTCAAATCATTCATGCTCGGATTGCAAGGTGACGCGTGAGTGTATTGTCATCAATCCTTACAAAACACCGGCTGGAGAACACGTGTGTATATTCAATGCACATGAAGAAGACATTGCTGGACAGCACAGCGGCGCGAGGAATTGTGATTCGAAGAAGAAACAATAATCTGGAGGCCATCGTTGACACAGACCGTTTATACGACGCCTTCCATCTTCTTCTTCAATGGTACTAACGTCCCTAATGTTACTAACGTTCGTCATCTCAACGTACAATAACTTGCAAACGACAAAGAGGTAGAGAGCGAACGATTGCGATTCTAGACAATCCACAGAAGCGGCGTGACGAAAAATACTCTCACTTTTCAAGATGCTATCATGAGAAACGCCGACATAGCCTTCGCCATTGTCAGACCATGAATTGCGTGCATGCATTATATTGATATTTTAGCACGTGTTCGGTTTCGGTTTCACACCTTGCTGGATGTATTTGGCATTCTCTGCAAGTGGGACAAATATAGAACGAAAATTGTCTCTGATAATGATTTTATATTATGGATAAAGTTTTGGCGGGAATACAAGAAGATTTGTAGGAAAATAGTTATGTTATGGTCATGACTATGTCTTCTAATATTTGAACAACATCGAGTATTAATTTTCATTCAAATTTCAGCAACTTTAAATTGCTTTCGGGTTTCCCAATGACAGAATATGGGTTACTGTTCGATATTGTTACCACAAACATGTTTCATGACCCGGCGGTGGTCTAAAACTTTTATCGCCTTGCATCGCAGACGGAAAATGTATAAACCGTGTTTCCTAAAGATTTCACTAACGACACAATCGAAAGCGTTGGTAGATGTCCAGTATATCAGCGAAGAAATATTGATAATTGCGGACAACCATTCACGAATACAGTAGAACCCTGATTATCCATGAGCGGATTATCCACGGCGTTTTTCAATACACCATAGTAAGATGCACTTTCATATTTTTTTAAAATTTTTATCTCGAAGCGATTGAGAATGGCGTGCTATAAATTGAAAAGTACGTTTTTACCATAGACCCTATGGTGAACCACATAGGGGTTCAAAAATAGTCATAGTTTCTTATTTGGTATATAATATTTTCCATAGAGCTGGTGATTCCTTACCCAGCCAGGCCCTTATTGTTGATTTTCACTATTTAATATTTCTACTTCACGACACATATATATAACTGTTTTCATTTAACTTTTAACTTTTAAGAGATCAAACATGTCAGATAATGAAATACATCAAATTAAGAAAAAGAATGGTTTGTGTTTTTTTAACTTTTGTCGGCGGTCATCGACTTGACGGTCTTTTCCTCGGTATGTCAAACACAAGACTCACAAAAGTTTCACGTTTGTATAGATCGTTAAAACATTTAATCATATGTACTTACAATGCATTAGTTATTTTCTATTTAACAACCAACATATTCACTAGAAATAATTTTTATAGCGGAACAACGTTTGCCGGGTCAGCTAGTTTTTTTATATAAAAACATCACATTAAAATACATTGTTAAGTCAATACATATGTATAGTTCACAAAAAAAAGTTTATTTTTCATAATCTTGCATGTACCACTGCTTTTTCAAGGAAAACTAATTCCTACCAGTTCGACACCCATACCCAAATTTAATACGACCGCAAAAGGTTAATAAGCCACAACATTTGGAGGAACTTGAAGTAGAAATAACTCGGATTTTCAACAGCATCGAAGTCGTAATGTTAGAGTTGTGCATGAAGAATTTTGTTCACCGTTTAAAGCGTTATCGAAAAAAGGGGTGATCACATCGAAAATATTCTAAAATAAGCTTTATTTCCGTTTTAAAACAATTAAAACCGTGAATGCTTTTGTAGAAGTTATTAAATTTCGTTACGTGAGCGTTTAATCTGAAATACCCTGTACTGTTTTACTCATAATATTTTTCTTTGTAAATTCTCGCGTTTGGCATGTTTCTAAATAGAAGAAAGTTTGCAGAACATATAAATCGCAATAATTAATACATAAAAATGTTACGAGTTGGACATTAATAGTAATTTTTCAAAGAAAACATGAAAAAATTGTTGTTGTTGTCTTTACTTGTAAAAGTACCTATCTTCCTATGTATGAGTGACTTGTTCGAAATGTTAAGGGCGATTCATATCTATTTTTTCAGAATTTAAGAAAGCATATTTTTGAGAAAAATGAATTTAATTTTCAAAATATTTTTTTTTCAATGATTTTTTGAAAATTTGTTTGATATTTTTGAATGAAAACTCAAATAGTTTCCCACATTTCATTAATTATTGTAGGTGTTATATTTTTTGAGTTAAGATTTTTCGAAAAAAAAGTTGAAAAAAAAACTCAAAATTTCAACAAAAAAATCACTCAAAGACTATGAGACTTACAAATGTTGTTTCAAAACTGAAAGGTGAGAAATTATATATGTTTTCATTTAAAATATCAAATAAATAAAAAAAACATTGAAAAAAAATATTTTCAAAATTGAAATACATTTTTCTCAAAAATATGTTTTTTATTATTCTGGAAAAAATGATAATAATTTATTTTTCAGTGTAATTTAAAAAAAATTGTATTTTTATGAAAATTCTAACATTTTTTTTCCTACACTTCATCGTTCATCCAGAATTTTGTAGGCGTTATAGTTTCAAAGTTATAATTGTTTGTTAAAAATAAAGAAATTTTTATTGGCCCTTTCCAAAAAGTAGTCTAATTCTTTTCTGAAGATTTCAAGTAAAGGTTTAACGTAAAGGGCGAACTTTACTTATCCTATGAGTTTTTGCGAACGATATTCCTGTATTTTATAACGTGTTTTTTTGCATGGCTGGCCTTTTCAAATGATCCCAAAATATCACATGGTTGATTGACTGTTGACTATTTCTAAGAGCTTGTAAGCTGGGCCTACTGGATAAGTTGCAAAATTTGAATGATTTTTCGAGAAATCGAACAATCAGAGCGAAGTCAATCTTGAACCCAAAATGTCTTCTTTCAGAAGAACGTTCCTGTGATCCAATTGGATTAGTTTTTATCCAACGTATGATCATCAACACGCGATTATTTGTCATCATCTAGTAAGATCTAGTAAGATTCAACATATCTAAGGTAGTTAATATTATTGTAATTTGAGAATCAGCAGATCTTGGTTCGTTAATTTTTTTCCATCAGCGTCTATCAAGTAGCATCATTCGTAGTGACGTTAATGTGATGGTAAGCGGAAATGAGTTGCTCAAAATTAAATTTGTTCCGAGGCAGCAACAGACACTCAACTCTGTCTCTTTATTCGTATCCTCGAAAGTCTTCCGTTCCGGAAGCAGCCCTAAACTTTTACTGCTAATTCACTTCCGCGTGAAAGGATCCCTCTTTCGAAGGCCAGTATCGGATGTCGGTGCAAAATCATTTCTCCGCCACCAGCCCCAGCAAATGCAGCCAGTCAGTACTAATAAAACATGCAAAAATTATAAGCGGGAAGCGGAAGCAATTTCGCCAGTTCTAAAATCTTTACGTGCCTTCGGTGCCCCTTTCGTGCCCGTTCGTCCGTCCACCACCTCAACACGATGATATGCGATGTTTGACCTGAGAATTATTGCAAAACCCGAGTGTCATGTGCCAACTGTTGTTGTTTTTGTTTGTTGAAAGAAACCAAAATCGTGCAGGCGAAGAACCTACAGCCTAGCGTGTGATGTCACAACGAACGATGGACTGCTGGGGGACCGGAAATAGGTGAATCTACAATGTGGTGTGGAGTGGTTGGCCTCAGAAAAATTCGATGCCATATTTCCGTATGTCAATATAATCCAATTGGGCGCGGGAAAAGCCGGTTATGAGTTTCACGTCGCGCGTTCATTGCCAAAGAGTTTAACTCATCGATGTGCTAGCCGCCGTCTGGCTACTATACACAGTTAAGCCACAAGCTTGTAATATTTGAATGACACTTTTTGGGATTCGTTTCCCCTTCTTCATTAATATCTTTAATTACAATAACTATTGAACTCTCCCGCTTCTAATATTATCTACTCGTTTTATCTATCCTTCTATCATTACATTAGCATCGCTATATGTTATATGCTTAAAAATGTATTGCACAAAGAAGGTAGAAAAACAATGAACTCTTTTTCTGCAGCTGTCCGATCACAAATGCAATGCACCATCGAACACGGCGATATCATCAGCATTTTGTGAAATGCTGAAAACAGCTGCCGAGACAACTGAAAATCGAAACCAATTAGTTTGCGTTTCTGAGCAAAAACAAAAACCAAACTTTTTTGCAAAGCCCTCCGATTTCATCCATTCAGACAGACCGCTTGCAATGGCAAATCATATTTCAAAGGAAATGCGATAACTCCAGAAATGCATCGCACTCCCGATTTGTTGGAAAGCTTCTCATATGGGTGACAGTTGGTTTGCGTCTAAAATTGCGCATATGAGTGCTGAGTTTGATATGATGGAAGTGAGCCCTGCTGCTGCTGCAACATTGTAGCCGAGTGGTGGCCTTGTGCGGGCGATTCGATGTCGAATCGGTCATTCGCCGTGCGAGCTGCTGCAATTGCTTGTTATGGACACACGGAGAAGGTGGGCTATGACACTGATTTATCGCGGTCGATGTTCAAAGAGTAAAATTGGTTTGCATTGTGCGGGGGGTTACTCTAGCCGAAATGAAAATTTATTGTGTTAGTCTCTCCAGGAATGTGCCGACCAGAAGTGAGTGGCTCCCTGGAAGCCACTTTCAAAAGAAGAGATGTGAAGATAGCAAATTGAACACGTGCAATGTGCACAGAAAATAAAAACATTCGGTTAGAGAGGACGATCGAAAGTCATTAATATTCTAGCCTTGAACTGAACACAAAGTCTGAGTCCGATTTAGTTAGGGCAGTGCGCATATGAAAATAAATCGGGTTGAAACATGAACGGGCTCGGAACTGTTCGTAATGTCATACCCGTTTCGTCCCAAAGGTGTAGAGATCCAGATTTCTTTCGTTAGACTATTTGTATGGAATCAAACGAACCTTCCTTACTTTTTGAGTGAATTAGATTCATGAACTGTTTAGACCAGGGGTTCTCAAACTATTTTGGGCAATAGACCCCTTTTCCAGAATTGAGTGATACCTCAGACCCCTGTAGCCAATTTTTTAAACAAAAATCTATTCCTTTTTTGCCGCGCTTGGAATATTATTTCAATATTTTGCTTAACCAAAGATTTCTGAAAGTATCAATAACATGCTCCAATTTTTTTAGGGACGATATTAATTTCGGAGTCATTTTTATGTAAAAAAATCATTTCAAAGCAAAAAATCCTGTTCAAATTCGTTGAACATGCAATAAGTTCACTGTAAACGTTCCTCTCAGGACTAGAACTGCAAAAGTTTGAAGTCTCCATAATTCAATTAAAAAATCAATCAATCAACTTTTTTATGTCTGATGTGTAAGACATGGTTTAACAGTTGTTTCTTCTTATCATATATCGATCGATATATCGATTATACCTAAACTTGATACTTGCAGACATGTGCACCAAACCGCTTTCTTCGGTGTTCAGTAAATTTTTGGGATAAGTTTTCCTAATTGCGGGAATGCCATTTCACCACCACGGGTAAGTGGCTAGAACTTCAAAATCAATATTGCCCAGCTCTCTGAATTCCTCATCAATTGGCTGAATCATTTCTCTGGGAACCAGATAGGGAAAATTCTCAGTAAGCGGTAGAATGGTTTGATGTTTCCTTCTGATGACATTGGACGGGTCCAGCATGGCCACATTTATCATAACCGAGTCGTTGAAGTTGAGGTTGATGCATTATATTAGCCTTAAATTCGTTGTGCCGATATTTTTCCATCGTTTACGTATTCTCTAATGAGTAGTTCCTCCGTTGTCCCAACCTACAAATTTTCCAAGTTCTTGTTATTTTGTTGATCAAACGCAACTTTAGTCAGGTCTTCTAGTGTTTGCATGAACTTATTTGTGAAAAAACTATGGATGGGTTATACCTATGATATAACCGCAAGGTTGACGTACGACTGCCGTTGACTTAGTAATCATTTGTGTTTTTTCAATTAGCAATAAACGCACTCCGAATGTTCCTCATTGGGTACGATATCGCCTCTGCGCAGAGCTATTGATTAAATTATTGAATAAACTAGTGAATGAATGAAACAATTTACGAATTCAATTGCAAACAACTCCCAATTTAGGTCAATTCATGCATTATGGTAGTGGTTATCGCAGCAAATAGATATCAACATTTTGCCTAATCATCAAACGGTATGCGTAGAAGTTCAGTGAGCTGGCGACATGAAGGGGCATGCAGTCTTGAATAACCGAGCCAAAGCATTGCATTTGTACCCGCTTTTGTAGACCGTGTTAGCAAAACGCATTCCGGTATGTAAAAATGCATGGGGGTATAAAAAATACTGCCGAGATCTGGAATGCCGATTTTCCCAACTTATTGGTTTCGGAATCTGTGTTGGGAAAACACATTGCGGTTTGCAAAAACGCAAGCGAGTACAAAAGTACTCGTAACTTGCATCTTATTTACAATGCCAATTTCCCCAGGCTCCATGGTCTGTGTTAGGGGAAACATTCCGATTAGCAAAAACGTAAACGAGTACAAAAGTACCCGCTGCTTGTAACTATTTTGCAATACCGATTTCCCCAGGCTCCATGGTCGTGACGTCTGTGTTAGGGAAACATTCCGATTTGCAAGAGCGCAAACGAGTACGAAATTATCCTCTGCTTACATCTACTTCGCAATACCTGTTTCTCCTGGCTCCATGGTTTTGAAGTCTGTGTTAGGGAAACATCCATTCATTCCTGCGATGGTACCTCAATCGCTGTTCAATTTTAACTGAGTGGATTTCCGAGCGGCGCTCGCTTATATACCTATTGGTGATTTCAATAGCCTGTTTTGAAAGCAATTTTAAGGCTATTGAAACAAGTTTTTGGATCAAAAAGTAACAAGTATATAGCGCGTAGACATTTTACCTTTCGAATGAAGTGTTTATCATACCATTTCGTTCAGTTGTTTAGGAGCTATTAACGCTCAAAATCTCGGTCTCCGGTGTAACGCTTTCGTTTTCGAAACTTTGATTTTAAACCCCGGTATAGAAATGAAAGACGTAGTTCTACGTCAAAAATGTCCAATACCGCGCGGAAAAGTCGTGAAATGTTTGAATGAAGAATCGGTAGTACTCTCACTTTGAAATAGCTTTTTCATGTTGTTTATCATGTTGAGCATGTATGACAAAAATATAAAAAAAAACATAGTCTACCACTTTGACGTTCTCAAAATGATTAATATGTTTCACAAATCCAAAGTAGATTGGAAGAGGTTCATATCTGTCATGCACTCTTTGCACTACTGCTTCCATGGAAAGCCATATAGTCGCGCATGGATGCAGCCATTTCAAGGGACTGCAGCTAAGATATCTATTGGTTTGCTCAATTTCATCTGGAATATGCTTACACGCATACGAAGAACATAAGGCAGAACTATAGAAAATACAGTTCATAATGAAAAGCGATGGACAATCTCTTTTAAGCAAAGCGCCAACTGAGTTGCCTGATGAAATCGTGGTCCATGCCTCATCAGCCCCATAGCCAATCGAATAAATTTGGTATGCAAATCTGTCCCTCTTGAACAATAAAAGCATCTTGTCATACAACGTTCTAGAATTCGTTTCGGTAACCTGTATAAGGTCATAAAAACAATCATTCACGAACAGTATACCATCCTTCCAATAGCTAGTTCCAACTCTTTTTGCCAGATGGACTTTGATCAACGTTTACTGATCAAATATATTCGACACAAAACACGACAAGCAAATATTCAGTTATTGCCTAAAATATGGTTTTGGTCTGTTCTTTTTCCATGTTTGTTTGACATTGCTCAAAACTGTTGATGATTGAAGAGTGGCAAAGAAAATAATGTTTGTACAAATTTCAAACCAAATGATTTGACCTCCGGACAAACAGTGAATGCTTCGCAAATGACTAATGGGCTCCTCGTGTTGACCATCTCCGAGAACATTCGTGGTCACAGCAGTCGCTTTTGTGCTTCTCAATCGGAGCATACTTCAGGAAATCCTTCAATCCTCCAAAACACTTTACGTCTTTACTACATGCTTTGTAGTAACCAGCATGCTTATTGGTACTCGGAGAAAGCCAGCTCAGTCTGACCTCCTAATTCCTTTGATGGAATCAGTGATGCCATTTTGAATAACTGTTTCAATAAAACTAGCACAAACTAGCTTTCCCAATTAACTCAATAAAGTCAACGGTGATTGCAAATTTTGTTTTAAATCTGAAATAATCTGGGCAAAGTTCGGAATGTCTGGTCTTTGTCTAGACGGTCTGGATATCTGGATGCTTCACCAAAGTCTGGATGATTCCAGATAAATTTGGAAGTCTGGCAACCGTGGGTTAAGCGGGTAAACTTGACATAATTTTCTCATCTAAATTCAACAGAATAAATAGATGTAGAATGATTTAAATATTAATTTAATTGTAAATATGTTAATACAAATTAGTGCTCCCGGGGCCGAGTGGTTAGCGTCCAATATTATCACGGCGGGAGTTCGATTCCCGTTCTAGTCGGGGGAATTTTTCGTCAAAGAAATTTCTTTCGACTTGCACTGTGGTCACGCGTATTCTACAGTTTGCCACTCCAGAATACATTCAAGGCGTGCTATCAGGCCTAGAAATCTCAACTAAGTACTACTAATAAAAATGATACAAGTAGTATCTACGTTGATAAGGCAATAGTTCCACACATGAATTAATTCTCAATGTATTCTCATACAATCTAATGAGCACTCGTCTATTCGTTGAGTTTTTTTAAGTACAACAATTTCTACTAGAAATCAAGTTGGATCACGAAGCACAACTTATACTGTATCTTGAAAGTTTCAAACAAGAACTTGTGTTAATTAATGGGGTCAATTTTTAGACCTCCTCGACACCCAATTTTTGTTCATGTCGACCCCTGAGAAATTTACATCGTCGAGGGGTCGATATCTAAACCAGGGATTCTGGTTTAGACTGTTTCACGTTCAGTGAAGTGTATCTCTAAAAGCAATTATTGGATAGCAACAGGGTGTCGACTCAAAACTCGGGGAAAAAAATCCTAATATTTAGTTAATGCAACCTTTATTCAGTAATTTTTCAGAGAAATTGTAGATGTATACTAGTAATTTAATTTTGTACTAGTTCTGTAGTTGTAGTTCTTAAAACATATAATTAGCTGAAACAATGAATTTATGGACGTCTGTATTCCGATGTATTCCGTAAAAAAATCGTAAAGGGTAATAAATTCGATTCATTGATTCAGTTTAAAGTAATTTTGAAAGGTTCTTAAACACTAGTATAAAACGAGTAGTTTTCATTTTGAATCGGATCAATTTTACGAAACGATTTCAACGAAATGTAATTTTCTTGCAACCCTTCGGCTTCCTTCTGTGCGTTTCACCTCGAAAGATTTCGCTTCTGCCTCCGAGCCGTTTTATTATCCTTGATTTACTTGACGCAAACGATACACATTTGCTATTCCTCCAGAGTGAAACACATCGGGGGTCTTCGTAGCTACATTGCACAATCGTCCAGGAGATGCATTTAAGTGGAAATTAGCATTTTGAGCTCTACAGTTATTCTGTAGACAAAAACTGTCTTCGACAAAGTTGTTACATATGATAAAGCGCTAATTTTTATGTTGTCGAAAATAGGGTGACCAAAATTTTCGATAAAATAAAAAATCTAACTTTCTTATCTTCATAGATAGAGGCAAACATAGTTCGACAATGTTGTAGTCCTAGTTTCTTGATACATCTTTTTAGAACGAAGTTTTTTTCTATCTCTTGAAATAACAGATACAGCGTTTTTTTTAGGTTGCGTTAGGGTCACCATGAACATTTTTTTTTTTTTGCTCTAACTTTTATATTTCAGATTATACATACAAACTGTCTCCGAAAGTCCTTTAGAGCTTACTAATACAAACATTTTGCGATGCAGAACTTGACTATATTTCAACTTTACTCAAAGTTATTGATATTTCTTCCCAAAAAACACGCTCTCTTCAATTGCTTGCCATTCTTTCTGTGGCAAACATAAAAAATGTTTGTTGACGGAATTTGAAAGAACATATTTCACTCTGTATAATATGTGATTTTCAAAGATATGTTAGGGGGTCTTCGTAGCCACTTGATTACGCGTTCGCTTACCAAGCGATCGATCGTGAGTTCAAACTCAGGGCCCTCAATTGACCATCTTTGTGTTGTTATAGAATAACTACGTCCACGCAACCATCATCAGCGATGGAAATCGATCCACGGTGGAACAAAGATCGATTCATCCATACAACTGCTCTGCTCTGCAAGAAACATCGGGCTGCTGTTCTATAAATAACTCAACAATGATCAATATCAACTGTCTCCGCTGTCCGGTCTGCTGAACAATGGATGAACAGAAAGAATACCCTTACGCCTAAATGGCTACTACTGTGTAATTTACCATAATGTAATGGAACAGAAAATTTAACGCCTAAATGGCTACTACTAACTACTGTTTAATTCACAATTCATAGAAACATAAACATATGTACATGTACACGATTAAACCCGGCTCTGTTACAGCTAAATGCTAATGAGCCTAATAAATAAATGGGATAAAAAAAAAAGATATGTTATTTTATTGTATTTGAGTAAATTGAATTAGAAATCATGAGTTTTTGGGTGAAAGCCCATTATTAATTTTGAGCAGGATTAAGATATTGACAAATTCTGCATCGCAAAATGTTGGTATTGAAAGGCTCTAAAAGTGGTACGAAGACAATTTTGATGTGGAATTTTAAATATAAAAGTTAGAGTAACAAAACCGGTTTTTTCATGGTTTTCTGATGCAACTTAGTTAAAAAATAACTTTGTGGGAGATATTTATTCTTTAGACAAAAACTATCTTCGACAAAGTTGTTACATATGATAGAGCGCTCATTCTTATGTTATCAAAATAGGGTGACCAAAAATGTCGATGAAATAAAAAATCTAACTTTCTTATCTTTATAGATAGAGATGAACATAGTTCGACAATATTGTAGCCCCAATTATTTTAAACAACTTTGTAGAACAAAGCTTTTTTCTATATTTTAATATAACCGTTTTAGCGCTTTTTTCCTAAGTTGCATTAGTGTGACCATGAAAAAGAGGGTTTTTTGCTCTAACTATTATACTTCAAATTCTACATCAAAACTGTCTTCGTACGAATTTTAGTGCATATCAAGACCAACATTTTGCGATGCCGAACCTGTCAATATCTTAATTCTACACAAAGTTAACTTACTCATACATGAAAAATAACATAGTTTTGAAAATCACACATCGTGTAGAATGAACTATGCTCTTTCAAATGCCGCCAATAAACTTTGTTTGTGTTCGCCCCAGAAGGAATGACAAATAAAAGAAGAGAACGTATTTTTTTTAGAAAAAATATCAAATACTTTGAGTGAAGTTGAGATATTGACAAGTTCTGCATCGCAAAATGTTTGTATTAGAAAGCTCTGAAAGTCTTTCGAAGACAGTTTGTATGTAGAATTTGAAATATAAAAGTTAGAGCAAAAAAAAAAGGTTTTTCATGGTGACCCTAACGCAACTTATGAAAAAGGCGCTATATTCGTGAGTTCAAAACTCAGGGCCCTCAATTGACCATCTTCGTGTTGTTATAGAATAACTACGTCCATATAAATATTATTCTAGTGCTAAGTCTGCTGGAGCTGCGTTGTTTCAAATGTGGAGAATTCTGGCACAAGAGCACAAATTGTAGTAATGAAGTGAAATGCTCAAGATGTGATGAACATCATAAAAGATCTGGATGCTCGTCAACTGGATTTAAGTGCGAAAATTGTATAAAAGTCAATCAACTCAGTTCACGGATCCCTTTGCGGAAATAATCGACCGGTTTGTCAGCTAACCACGAATCGATAAAAATTTTTGATATCGTCAAAAGTCGATCGAAAATGCTAGTAATCGGACGGAGCAATGTCTGGAGAATACGGCGGGTGGGATAGGACCTCCCATTTCAGCGTTTCCAAGTATGTTTTGACCGGTTTCGTGACATGCGGCCGAGCATTGTAATACTGCAAAATAACATTATCGTGTCTTTGCTCGTATTATGGGCGTTTTTCCTTCAGTGCACGGCTCAAACGCATCAATAATCGTCGGCTAAGTTCCCTCGTAATGGTTCCATTCGGTTTTAGCAGATCATAGTACACCACACCCAGCTGGTCCCACCAAATAGACAGCATAACCTTCTGATCGTGGATATTCCGGGCGGCCGTCGATGTTGATGCATGGTCGGGGTATTCATACGTTGCCCGACGTTTAGGATTGTCGTAATGGACCCACTTTTCATCGCCAGTATCGATTCGATGCAAAAAAAAACCCTTTCTTTTATGCCGTTGGCATAAAAGCAGCTGTTCGCACGTGAAAAAACGGCGTTCGACGTCTCGTGGCTTCAATTCATACGGCACCTAATGTCCTATCTTTCGGATCATTCGCATTGCTTTTAAACGATCAGATATGGTTTGCTGAGCTACTCCAAGTGTATCTGCAAGTTCTTGTTGCGTTTGTGACGGATCTTGATCGAGTAAAGCCTCCAATTCTTCATCCGTTCCGGTCCGGTCCGGAACGCTCTGCGTTTTCCAAGTCAAAATTGCCGCTTTTAAACCGTACAAACCACGCCTGACACGTTCGCTCGATTGAAGCATGCTCACCATAAACTTCCACCAAAATGGGATGACTTTCCGCAGCTTTTTCCAGTACCCGCATAAAAAATGTTTGCTCCCAGTATTTAAAACAACATCAAGTTCCAACCATGAATTTTTAACTCTATAACTAAGATTGATTGATTAAAATGAGGGAATCTTTTCACATTTCATTGAACAATAGTTCTCTGCTTATAAAAAATCCAGTGTATTGCTAAACCAAAATGCTCAAAGCTTCTAATATGCTAGAAAACTTTGAATGCGATTTTCTCAGTTGCTGATTTTGGAACATGGGGCAACTATGCGTAGAACCTGGGTGTATTGAGAATGAACGGGATAACGGTGAAGAAAGTAAAGTTAAAATCCAGTGCTGGAGTAAATATTCAAAAGAAGCACTGTTTTCCATTCGCGAATAATCTGAATTTTTCCGAAACAACTGACAATTTGGACTTGAAGGCAGCTGTTCTCAATAATGTATTGAAAGTGTGTACCAATAATAAATCGATTTGAAAATTTCGAACTCGTCGAAATCAACGACAATATATGGCTAGTATTATGTCAAGTGAAGTTACGCGAGTTAGCTGAGGCTGTGAGTCTTCAGCCTATGAAGTAATTACTACAATAATCAAAATTCCAAACGACTGAATTGTATTTTTCTTTCAGATTGGTTTCAACAACTCCAAACCGACTGTTGAATCATCAATGCGTCGAAAATCCCTGATATCCTGTTATTTTCCAGGTTTTTCCAGGATAGTCGACCCTGTAACAACACTGAGATGTTCAACGTTAAGGATTGTTTTAAATTTTGTAACAGTTCAAATTTGTAGACGTGTTTTTCTCTGTGCTATGGTTCTATGGTGGTGTGAAAATAACGAAAACCACTTTACTGACTGAAAAGTAATCAACTACTTCAGAATGACCGTTCCGAAGATTACAGTTCCCTGTCGCCATGTTCATGTATTATTCGATGTGAAAAGAAAAAAGAAATACGGCAATATGATCTGACCTACATTTGAAAGCAGGAACAATCATCAATTCAATTAATTAAATTGCGTTCCCGCTCCATTAGCAACCCGGCCCACCAAATATGACTTCCAGCGGCTCCAATCCTCACAGACTGCAGACTGTAGAATCTGTTCCAATATAGTAAACGAATTGGGTATCAAAGCATTCAGAGTGGAATTCCCATTAATTAATTGACATTCGTTCTCGTACCAGCATCAGGTTGTTTTGTGGCTGGGTATGCTATTAGTCGTGCTCCAAAGATCAATTATTCTCTCCCAGCTGCTAACTGCTATAAAAATTTCACAACTCATTGCAAGCAAAAAAATCAATTTAATATAAATCACAGCATTACGAATTAATTGCCTGACATTGTTAGTTGGACGCGTTGCGAGCGAATAAGTGACAGATCATTGCCGAAATTGCGCACCTGCCAAATTCTGAATAATCATCTGTTGCGGCGGCAGTGACGAAATGCATTTGTCTGCTTCGAGATACGTGCTTTTTAGTTTCCCGGTCGTTCTTGGTCGACCGATTCGTATTGGGAAACATTAAAACATTTCAAGTGGTTGAAGGAAGAGCTTAAAAAGTGCACAGATTTTCGATTTAGATTTATCTACGAAGCGTTCTCGAAAGAATGTAAAATTAAATATCATTGTTTTCAAGTACTTGGAGGAGAAGTTAATGGGAAACAAAATGTTTCACAACAGTCATTGAGGTCATCCGGAAATTCAAGCATTACATTACATATGCGTTGTATCGAACCCCACTTGTTTATGCTCGGCTTTTACAGAGATGGAAAATGAAAACAAAGCATCACGAGACTGCACCACCTGTCGTTTCCTCTTCTTGAGTTGAGGTTTTTGTTTTGGTGGTTGCAATAATCCCTTTTCGGGAAGGAAGGGACGCTTTGCGTTTTTTTTTGTGTGCTTATCATGATGCTTATGTCTCCTTCTGCTTGCAGATCAATGATGTACAGCCTACAGCCAAAATATGTAAAATTATTGTTTCTTTCTGTTTTGGGAGATTCTGAACATAAGAGAGAACAGTAGGGCAGTGTTGGCATTTTTTGTATGCTCTCGTTTTGAGTTGATACGTTGCGCTTTTTTCCAATGCTCTCCGAAATATAGTCGACCTTTTTCAACTCCAAGATATTGCCAAAAAGCTGCATGTGGAAAAGTTTACGTTTTATCGAGGTGACTATGCATCCCGTTTAGATCGCTTCTATGGGCCAGATGCTTTTGTTGCCAGAGTTCGATATTTGAAAACCATTGCGTTTCCATGCTCAGATCATCATGCTGTGATTTTAACATTGTCTGTCCAACGACACGAGCTCAACACAAGAGGAAGGGGATACTGGAGAATTGATTCAACTCTGTTATCATCACCAGAGGTTAACCAAGTCTTCAGAGAGCAATTACAGTTGCTAAGAGGTAGATTGGAATACATGGATCATAATTCATGGTGGAACTATGCGTTCAAAGCTAAAGTTCGTAGCTTTTACAAAGCTGAATCGTGGCGCCGTTATCAGGCTTTGCAGAACAGTAAGCATATTTTGTATTCTCGACCGCCGTCTCCGATGAAAGTAATGGAACTTTTGATGGAACACGAAAACGCAATGCTGCAATGTTTGCAGTCTAGAATTGGAGAAAAATCTTTGCTAGAGGGTGAAAAATTAAACGTCTTTCAGGTATCGAAGCATTTACACAACCATCTCACGCCAGTGATTCATTCAACTGGAACTAATGATCCGCCAAACAATCGTCCGTTTTTACTGGAAGTACACCAATAGACCAAAATCCTATCAGCTACATCACCAATACACTCGACGAAGAAGATGCGATTGGATTAGTTCGACCGATAACCGAGCGAGAAATTAGTCTAACACTTAAACAGTGTTCTAAAAAGAAGTCACCTGGACCTGAGGGATTGACATACATTTCGATCTTCTTAAGCATGATCTTGTAGCTCGGTTCAATTCGTATTTAAATGGGCAGACGATGCCAACCAAGGATTGCTCGGCTGGAATCATCACCATGATTCCTAAGAGAGGAGTGGTACCAACAATTCAGGACCATCTCCCAATAAGTCTCCTGAACACATACTACAAGTTATTCTGTAAAATTATAGCGAAACGAATTTCTTTAATACCGGATAAATTACTGGGTTCTGGACAAAGTGCTACAGTAGATGGCCGATCGTGCACTGATAATCTGAAGGACATTAGGCGATTAATAACACGATATATTCAGTCAAAACAGTTCAAAGGATTTTTACTCAGCGTAGATCTTGAAAAGGCGTTTGATAATGTTAATCACACATTTCTGTGGAAAGTGCTTGAAAAGCTCAGATTCCCAACGCAATTCATACATTGTTTGAAGGCCTTGTATAGCGTGGCTACATCGGAAGTTCTGCTTAACGGATTTTTTACGCCAGAAATTAAAATTCGATCTTCGGTGCGGCAAGGATGACCGCTCAGTATGATCCTTTTCGTTCTTTACATAGAGCCTTTGATCAGGAACATACACGCAAACTCCAGTAATGTTCTTGTGTACGGAAATTTCTCAAGGTGATAGCATATGCTGATGACATTGTTATATTCATCAAAGACCAGGAAGAGTTCGATTTGATCATGCAAATCTTCGATTGCAAAAATACGATTGAATAAGCAAAAATCGTCGTTTTTGAGGCCCAACAATCCAAAATCAGGTCCACAGAAAATCCCAGAGGTCGATGAACTAAAAATATTGGGTGTAGTTATCGCTGGATGTTGGTCGAAGATTATAGATAAAAATTATACGAAACTCATTAATAGTATCGAGGAATTTGAACATGTTTGACCGGGTTTGGGTTCTTAATACGTTCGTACTTTCTAAACTGTGGTACATTGCGCAAGTTTTGCCACCAAGAAATTACCTTGCCAAAATTAAAAGCATGACAAGTAATTTCCTTTGGGGTGGATCTGTTTTCAGAGTTGCAAGAGTTCAGTTATACTTAGACTAAAGGGTGTCCACGATGAAATTGCCACACACAAAATTGATTCGCAAAATTCGATCCGATTGCCATCAAATTTTCAGGGATTGAAAAATAACTGTTAAACTTCATTTTACCATTTTACTGGTATTTTATTTACAGTCCATACGCAAATGCCCGCACCTTGGCCTTAACCCCGGCCATAAAATTCTGCACAACCTGTGAATCAACCGTTTTTTGCATGTAAACCCATATTTTCTTCAGTTCCTCGACTGTCTTCACTACCTTAGGTCGTTTAAGAAGGTGCTGCTTCATAATCGCCCAGTACTTCTCGATGGGGCGGAGCTCCGGAGTGTTGGGAGGGTTGAACATTTTCGGCACGAAATTGACCTTATTGTCCGCATACCACGTCAGAACGTCCTTGGAGTAGTGGCATGAGGGCAAATCCGACCAGAAGATTATTGTGACGTTGTGGGCCTCCAGGAGAGGATGCTGGAGGCACTCTTTCATGTACACCTGTCCGTTCATCATGTCCTGGGTCACGAAAGGTGCACTCCCGCACGTGCAGATGGCTTGCCAAACCAGGAATTTCTTCGCAAATTTGGACATCTTCTGAGTGCGGACATGCTCCGGAACGCTGAATTTATCCTTGGCCGCGACAAACAGGTTGCCGGGGATCTGTTTGAAGTCGGCCTTCACATATGTTTCGTCGTCCATGATGCAGCATTCAACTTTCGTCAGCATGATGAGGTACAACTTCATGGCACGGGTTTTGGCGGATTTGTTCTGCTTCTCGTCGCGATTAGGGGCCTTTTGTACCTTGAACGTTCGAAGCCCAGCCTTAGTTTTGGCCTTCTGGACAAAAATTTTGCTTAGGTGCAGCTTCTTAGCCACATCCCGAACGGAGGTGTTCTGGTTTCGGCTGAAGGCCCCAACTACGCGGTTGTGATTTTTGGTGTTGTACGGAATACTTTTTCCTTCACTTCTGGGCTTCCGATCGGTGGTCAATCGTTCCTCGAACCGCTTAATCACTCGCGACACCGTGGAATTCGCGATTCCCAACGTTTTAGCGATGGAACGATGCGAGAGATCCTTGTTCTCGTGATGAATGCGCAAGATTTTATCTCGCACGAGCTGTTCTTACGACTCCATTTCCGCGAGTTTTGATCACAGGACTTTAAAACTTGCAGGATGTAAACAATGCACTATAAACTAAATCCACCCAAATTTTCATTAAATTCTACCCAACGGTTAAAAAGTTAGAGCAATTTCATAGTGTGGCAATTTCATCGTGGACACCCTTTACTATCGAATAGGGTTTACGTTTGATCGATCCGGAAACAAAATGCAAAGCACTGTTTTGAAAAATATTCTGCATTCACGGATCAATGGAAATAATACACCGGAGGAGAATTATTAACTTGATTTCCAAAATAGAGGTCGTCTCACTAGAAACGCAAAACGAAGTATGGTGCAAGAAACAAATTTTAGATCCGAAAGTTCACAACAGATGTATAACAAGTTTCTCAGTAATACTCCGATAAAACCTAGTGTAGAAAATGATTACCCTGAAGAAAATTGGGCGACCTTGGGGAGAAATAATAGCTACAATTTTCTATGCTCTGAAGATAAATCCAATGTGTTCCTGCTACTAAATGATATCATTTCGAATAAAGAAAAGTTGATAGCTTATAACATCGGAAGGCTTGCAGATGGGAATTATTTTTAGGAGTATTATGTATATTTTGGAATAGCAATGTAAGAAAATGGAAGAATACTTCAACATACGTCAACAATGTGGTCACGTTTTGGGCACATCCCTCTACAATTTTGTTTCTCTTGTATTGAGGTCACAGAACAGTTTTTTTGTAACTTTGAAGCTTTATTCGGAAAGATTGGTACAACAAATTGATTAAGTGCACCCGTGGCCGAGTGGTTAGCGTCTCACATTATCATGCCGGGTGTTCGGGTCCGATTTCCGTTCTAACCGGGGGATTTTTCGTCAGAGAAATTTACTTCGACTTACACTGTAGTCACGCGTGTTCTAGAGGTTGCCCCTCAGAATACATTCAAGGCGTGTTATTTGGCTTAAGAAATCTCAACTAAGTATTAATAAATGACGCTAGTTAATGCATACGTTGAGACGGCAAAAGTTCCACAGGGACCGTTAACGCCATTCAAGAAGAAGGTACAACAAATTGACCATCATTAGTTGTAATTTTTCCTCGTCTTTTAGGTAACATATGAGATTTAAATCGAAATAATTACTCGTCTCAATCGTCTCAAAATTCACTTCGTATGAAATGAAGTGAAGTCAACTTGCAACATGTGGCACTCTTATCCGCCGGATCCTTCTCTAGCTCAAAGAGGGCTTGATATTTATTACGTCATTTACTTTAACCCTTGCTTTAACCCTTTATAAGACCGTGGCAACCCAGGAAAAATGACACTCCACCCTCTCTCTAATGGGGTGCTACCATACAAATGAAAGACAAATTTCTTCATAACTCGAAAACTAATCAAGAAAATGCCACACAAATGAAGCATACATTTCCGCATAATTCAAGAACTAATTAAGCAAACGGAACTTAATTTGGCATGTGGAGGTTTAATGGGGAAGAAACATTTCTAAGATGGTTCAACACTCCTCCCTTTCTAATGGGGACTGCCACAGAAATGAAACCCAAATTTCTGCATAAGTCGAGAACTAATCAAGCAAATGGAACCAAATTTGGCATACGGAGATTTTAAGGAGCAATAAATGTGTTTATGGTGGTTTGACACTCCTTTTTCCTCTCTAAAGAGGGGGGAGCTAATCAAACAAATGGAATTAAACTTAGCATATAGAGGTTTTAGGGATCGATAAACGTTTCTATGGTGGTTCGACATTCCTCCCTCCTCTCTAAGAAGAGAAGAGGAGAGGAGTCTGCCTTTATTCTATCATATTTTCTGTATCAAACATTTATTCGATGTAACGGAGAAACATGTTATTTGCAGGTGGTTGAAAAATCTTGAACGAGAATTGTGTCTGAAAATAATCTGATATTATAATGACGAGTTCTGGTAGAAGTACTAGGAATTTTATAGTGAAAGGTTAATTCAACGAGGTCGATTAGAAGATCAATCAATGAACAGTTCTGCGATTGGACTCATGAACTTGCGTTTAGTAAGAAAACGTGAATGTTTGAAGGTATTAATAACAAAAAACAAATTTTGGGCGGGACGAAGTTTGCCGGGTCAGCTAGTGGAGCATAAATTTCTGCATAACTCAAGAACTAATCAAGCAAATAAGGCCAAATTTGGCATGTGGAGGTTTTAGGGTGCGATATATGTTTCTATGGTGGTTTGACACCCCCCCCCCCCCACCTCTAAAGAGGAGGGGGGACTGAATAATTCCAGAACTAATCAAGCAAATGAAATCATACTTGGCATATAGAGGTTTTAGGGATTGATAAACGTTTCTATGGTGGTTCGACACTCCTCCCCCTTTCTAAGGGGAGGCTACCATATAAATTGAACACAAAATTCTGCATAACTCGAAAATTTATCAAACAAATGGAGCCAAATTTGAATTGTGAGGGTTTTTGGGTGCGGGAAATGTTTCTATGATGGTATGACACCCCTCCCTCCTCTGAAAAGGAGAGGGGGTCCGGTAAAAATAATACACATATTCCAACCAAACGTTTCAATTGTCATGAAAATTTTTTTTTTTTTTTGGGAAAATTCGAAAAAATTCAAACAAAATAAAAATGGATCGCCGAATGTGTTGATAAGAGCAAAACTCAAGAAAAGGAATTGTCCGATTTAGGGCTGTCTTTATTCTATCATATTTTCTGTATCAAACATTTATTCCATGTAACGGAGAAACATGTTACTTGCAAGTGAGTGAAAAATCTTCAACGAGAATTGTGCCTGGAAATAGTCTGATATTATAATGACGAGTTTTGATAGAAATACTAAGAATTTTTTGGTAAAGGGTATTTTTGAAGGGTCGATTGAAAGATCAATCAATGAATAGTTCTGCGATTGGACCCATGAACGTTTAGCAAGAAAACGTGAATGTTAGAAAGTATTGATGACAAAAAATAAATTTTGGGCTGGACAAAGTTTGCCGGGCCAGCTAGTAAATAATAAATAACATGTACAAATCCGTGTTTTATTTATAATAAACTAGCTGTACCCTGCCACGCTCTGCTGTGGCACATTGTGGTTGCATGGTTGAGTTGAATTTTTCATTTGTTTATGTTGTAACAACAATCCTAGATGTGTTTGGTTGTTTTGTATATTTTATCATAGTTTGAGCTCAATCGGTTCCGTACTTTTCGAGTTTTTACGCGCACACAAACGAACAGAAAATTGTTATGTAAATAGAGATAGATGAGGGAAATCGATAAATTTTAAATCACTTCGAAACACAACTTCGGTTCAGGATTTTGTCAAACACGTAGAAAAAAGATGTTTCCATCACATAGAACACATATTCATTGCTGAATAGTCGATTTTCATTAGATGCTCAATTTCAGAAACGCACTCTGGTCATATATAAAATCATTTTTCTTCCAATTTTCCTATTTTTTTATGCCGCAACAACACTCCTTGAAGTGGATTGTATATTGTGTCCAACTTTGAGCTCAATCGGTTCTGCACTTTTCGAGTTTTTGACGCATACACAAACGAACAGAACATTTATATGTATATAGAGATGGAAAAAGGCATTACAATGGAAACGACAGTAACGAATTTACAGAGAATCGCCCAGGGACGGACTGGGTCAACAAGAACATAAACCAAAGTCGAACAAATATAACAAGATGAAAGATTTGATGTCCATTTGGAAACATTTTCCACCATTTGGGAAAGTCCCTTCTGGACTCTCCATCCTATAGAGATAAATCAGTCTAGAGCTGACAATCTCTTCAATAGAAAAAATACTAGCTTTTTGATAAGCCCAACAATATCTGAATTCCTTTTGCTATAGAAAGGATCACGTTACGATCACGATCATTACATATTAGATGGTTGAAATTAGAATTGATTTTATTTTATTTTTTTTCGATACATTAAACTTGGAAACAAAACTATCACACATACTAAGTACGCAAATTATTTTCCCTGGTTGTAGTCTAGATTTCCACAACCTTTCATTAGAAACAATATAGCGTTCCTTATCGCACTTAAACCATCTATTCCTGTCGTTCTGCTTCAACGAAGCCATGACCTTTCTCTGTGGTAAAATGTAAGCGTTTATGTGAACACATTGTTGGCATCACGTCAGTGATGAAAAATCCATTCATAACAACTACAACTTCCACCGTCAAGGCACGAAAACCTTTGTCAAGGTGACGCTAATACGGCTCGGGTCGGATACCACGGGTAAGTGGAAAACTGAGCAAATTCGAACGTTCATTTTTCGTATGGGTGCAAAACAGTTTTCGTGGTAAACATAAACTTCTGCTCCTCTCGTGGTTGACGGTAAGTGCAAAAAAGTGGCACATTAGCTCATTCTATACTCTAGCGTGAGGGTCGGTCTTTGAGGGGTTGGTGGGAAATAAATGAATGACATAACCGTTAGCCAGGCCGTCGACAAACGGCCGCAGCTTCGTCGTATGGCAACGTGAAATGTGTGCGATGCGGCGAATGAGAAAGTGCATTCTGAACATGTCATGCGAAACGCTTAACACGTTTAAGAAAATTAATCATCGCAAGCGGTTAGTTGGAAAAGTTAATCTGAGTCATATAAATGAGTTTTCGTCGTCGGTTTTGTTTAACCAAAACTCATTTTTGATCAGTGTTTAGTTGGAATATTGTTACCAATTAAAACGCCATGCTTGCAAGTTGGAAGAATTTTATTCGACAAAAAAACAGTCAGAACGCAAATCTAGAAATCCGAAAATTCCAGTTTCTGTTCCATGACTCTATTGCCTGAATCCCAACAATTACAATGCAATACACCTGATGCGTTAGCGCTCTGATGAAAACCTGCGCTACACATCAGAATGCGATCGTCACTTCAACGGTTCTCAGCATTCTTTTTAATCATCACAGCGTCTCATTTTTTCCCTGCGGGTGTTTATTGCCGGAGTGTACGGTTATGAAGAAGGAATGCTTGGAAAAGGCATTTCCCGCCATCCGGCGGTGAGAAATACCCTTCCTCCGTATTGACAACGACGGCAGGAATGAGAAAGGGGACTGATGAAGGAAGAAAAACTCGTGAGACTGAAATACGTTACGCTAACTTGATCAAGAAGCAACGAAGAGAGGATTAAAGCAAACCGCTTGGAAGAGGGAAAAATAAAACTTGCAGAAAAGACAACAAAGCCTGACGAAGAGCTGAAGCAAAAATGCTAATGAGAAGGTACAAATAAAAAGAGCCAAGAGAGACAAACTTATAGAAACATAACCTCTGCAGCAGGTTCACAAAAATAGAACCGCTGAACCAGAAAAAAACAAGCCGGCAGGATGTAAATAAATATATGTCTCTCTCTCTGTTTCTGTTTCTTACTTCTTTTTTATCTGATTTAATCATTTCTTGGCTGCAAGGAACGTACAATCGGAGAATCGATTGTATAACAATAAGTAAATAAAGGAAATTATTTTTTAACAAAGTGTGAAAACATAAGGATTAAGAATCTACCAGGAATTGACAAGAGATCACTTCTTCGATGATACATGTTTACACAACGATAACACGCGATATTGAGTCAGCCGAAAGCATTTCCGGTGCACGCCACTAAACCTGTTCTTGCTTCGTGATTCTGTCGATGATAATTATCACACACGGAGAACACGAACGAGGAGATCACTTCCATATACACTTTTTTTCACTCTTGAGCAATTCCAAATGAAATCGACAAATGACAAAACATGAGTATTTTTTATTCGAATGAAAGTTTGTATTCCGTTTTGAGTTGAAGGAAATATGAGTTTCCACAGTAATTGAGATTTTTTTGACTCAAGCTTAACTTTTGAAAAGGGCGTATCGGTTTTAGAATGAGAAATCTTTGATAATTCATATCTCAAAAACTATGATTCGTACCGAAATAGTGTCTTAGAAAGAGTTATAGAGTATTGATGTCTAAACATGAAAAAAATATACACTGAGAAAAAAAAATTAGTACTTTTTTTTTTATTTACAAAAAAAATTAATTTGCAATATCCAAAATACATATTTTTTATTTTATTTTATTTTTTCATATAAAACAGAATTCTTGTAGAAAATTTAAAAATGGGTCCAAGATGGTAAAACTATTTTTGACGAACTTTGTGGAACATCGAATTTTTATGAATTTTCGAAACTTCGAATTTTTGTATGTTAACGATCATTTTTAGCCACAAATTATGATTCCTGATGGAATTTAAAACAAAAAAAGCTCATTATAAATCTCCTTCTAAATGCAGCAATTCTCGAGATATTTTGAAACATATTTCTAATTTATTGTCTTTTTTATAGTAAATATTCCCTTTTAATATGTTTGTCGTGTTATACCGTCATGTTAATGAAATTTTATAAATTTGCTTATAATTTCCAACAACTTTTCCAAATACATCATCATGGTAAAAATATATGCTTAGGAGTTACGATGAAAACCATTTGAACACATGTGGGTTAATATAAGACATAGCGATATTAAAAAATGTTTTTTTTTATCTTAATATAAACTTTTAACATGCTATACATGTTGCGCTAACAGAACACAACATATATAAAAGGAAAAAATATAATTCTCTACAATTTGGTCAAATAATTCCTATATTTATCGGAGTTTAAGAGATACTAATAATAATACTAGAATTTTTAGCATTTATTTTTTATCAACATTTATTTTTATCAACTAACAATTTTGTTGTATACAATTTAATTTTTTCATTATTTTCTTATACAGTTATACCTCGATATAAGGTAACTTTATTTTTTTTCTCGTTACGTTATATCGAGTTAAGTTATATTGAAGCAAAAAAAATATAGGAGGGTGTGTCCAATATACGACCACATTGTTGACGTAGAACTACACTGTTATTTTATATGAGTCGCCATACATTGGTGGCTTGAAACTACTAGGAATATAAACACTTCTCATCATTTTGCGCTATTCTCAAAAGAAACGCTTATGGTAATATTACTGGTCTCGAAAAAAGTTGCATTACTTTCTCATGTTCGAGGGCAGCGCAGCTGTCACTCTTAGTGGCGGATGTTTTACTACTGGCAAGCGAAACCTAATCACATACAAAATTCCAGAACGACATTTACTTTCTTGGTGACTAAACAAGCGAAATAAACACTTTTTTGTTAATAACAAAACCGAAAACCAAACCAGAATTTCCATGGAAATTCTCTCAGAGAAGCTACATAATCGTGGACTTTCACCAATTCTTAACAATTTCCTGTACAATTTACTGTCAGAAAAGCACATGATTTTCTCTCATGGCAGCTCGAAATCTTCTCGTTACAGTTTTATGGGCCTACCACAAGGCTCCTGCCTAAGCCCCCTCTTGTACAGTTTTTACGTCAATGATATGGATGATTATCTAACTAGAGACTGCACGCTGAGACAACTTGCAGACGATGGAGTTATTTCCATCACGGGTACTAATCCCGTCGTTCTGCAAAAGTCGTTGCAAGATACCCTGAACAATCTGTTCACGTGGGCCCTCAAGCTGGGTATCGAATTCTCTACGGAGAAAACTGAAATGGTCGTTTTTTCTAGGAAGCACGAACCCGCCCAATTCCAGCTTCACCTATCCGGCAAAACGATCCAACACTCTATGTTTTTCAAATACCTGGGTGTATATTTTGATTCTAAGTGTACCTGGGGGAGACACATTGCGTATTTGAAACAGAAATGCCAGCAAAGAATCAATTTTCTCCAAACAATAACCGGAACATGGTGGGGTGCCCATCCAGGAGACCTCATTCAGTTGTACAAAACAACGATATTGTCAGTGTTAGAATATGGCAGTTTTTGCTTCCGATCAGCTGCCAGGATTCATATTCTCAAGCTGGAGAGGATACAATATCGTTGCTTGCGTATAGCCATGGGGTGTTTGCATTCGACACATATGATGAGTCTCGAAGTTTTGGCAGGAGTACCCCCGCTTACTCTTCGGTTCACAGAATTATCCTACAGATTTCTCATCCGTTGCAAGATCATGAATCCATTGGTGATTGATAACTTCGAAAATCTACTCCAACTGATTCCTCAGTCAAGTTTTATGTCTTTATACCATGAGTACCTTACCCACGACGTGCACCCTTCACCAGGCATCTCCAACCAAGTTTGCTTCCCATACTTTTGCAATTCTTCTGTCATTTTTGATCTGTCCATGAGACAAAAAATCCATGGAATCCCAGATCACCTACGCTCCGATTCTATTCCGCCGATATTTTCGGCAGAATATGGGAAAGTTAGATCTGATAAAATGTTCTTTACTGACGGTTCATACATAAACGGGTCCACTGGCTTCGGCATCTTCAATGAAAATTCCAGTGCCTCTTTCAAACTCAAAGATCCTTGTTCCGTGTATGTCGCTGAACTGGGTGCGATATATTACGCATTAGGGATCATTGAAACATTGCCCATCGACCACTATTTTATTTTTTCAGACAGTCTCAGCTCAATAGAGGCAATCCGCTCAATGAAAGTTGATAAACGCTCATCTTATTTCCTAACAAGAATAAGACAACTATTGAGTGTTTTGGTCGAAAAATTATTCAAGATTACCTTAGCATGGGTTCCCTCTCATTGCTCAATTCCGGGGAATGAGAAGGCGGACTCGCTAGCTAAGGTGGGCGCTTTAGAAGGCACACTTTTTGAAAGGCAAATTGCTTATAATGAATTTTTCCACATTCCTCGTCAGTATACGCTCGTAAGTTGGCAGCGCATGTGGAGTGGTGATGAGTTCGGTCGTTGGTGACACACGATTATCCCTAAGGTCTCGACGAGTGCATGGTTCAAGGGATTGAATGTAGGTCGTGATTTCATTCGCGTGATATCTCGGCTTATGTCCAATCACTACAACCTAAACGCGCATCTCTATCGCATTGGGCTCGCAGCAAACAATCTTTGTGATTGTGGCGATGGCTACCACGACATCGAGCATGTTGTCTGGTCGTGTATCCGGTTCCATGCTGCTCGCTCTCAGTTCTCTAGAGCACTGAGAGCACAAGGCAGACAATCGGATATCCCCGTCCGGGATATCTTAGGTAGCCGGGATCCTGATCTTCTGCTTCATCTATACCTGTTCCTCAGAAACGCCGATGTCAACGTTTAATGATGTTTCCTTCATTGTGTCCCCGTTTCATATCCCTCCTATCCGATCTATAAACTTTTACTTAGTCGCGGCAATACATACACACACTCTTTACAGATGCACGGGCCGAAGGTTGTGCAGTCCACTGATTATTCAACAAGAGTCAAAGGTTGTACCGCTCATGACAACTCTACACGAGCTGATGATTGCGTCGGCTAGTGACCATTCTATCCTGGATTCCTCGAGTCGAGAAAGACGCACCACGCTAGATATGGGGTACAGACAAGGGGGGCGTTGCTGATTAATGGTCAGCTGCATCCCAATATTAAGTATCCCGTGTCGGGCACACGTACAGAGCATCGAAGACTGCGACATACCAATTATGAGAACACTTGTAATACTAACCTCGAGTCAACCGCGAGTAATCGGTTACATATTACTAACATAGTCTAAGCAAACATTGTCAAAATATTGAACTCCCGGCCCCGTTAGGCTGACGCCATATGAGCCTTAATAAAATATATATTTTGGATAAAAAAAAAAAACCTCGAAAACCGTATTATGATCAATATTAGCGCCAATGCAATGCTAGTTGAAGACAGTTTTGCGATTGGCACGCGAACCCAAATAGTTATAACATTTCAGTAAGACATTCAAGATGCTTGGTATTCCCCAAATAATTTTTTGGCGCTCAACCTTGCCGCCTGCTTCGCCATAACGTCAGTTTAATGCATTGACTCAAACCCTCAAGCACTCTCAAAGGCACCAACGAAGCCCTTATGATGACAGAAAAACAAACAATGTTAACAGCTTGGAAAAAGACTGAATTATGCCACACAGCTTGTTCTCTGCTGTGACACCCATCGATGCGAATTCGCTGATGAGTTTTTCAAGAACGACCGCCTTCACCACCAGCGGGGGGGGAGCTTGATTTTAGTTGCTGCCTGGGTAACGGCGTTTACATTTTCGACCGACGCGCCGAAATCGCCTACTTCGCTGTTGTTCGATGCGGTGTCACACTCGCGAAAGGTTGGATCAGTGCGAGAGCTTTTCACTGCACCAACATCGCGTGCAGCATTCCAAATTTTATTGCCCCTGGCAATTCGTTCGTTTTTTGCAGGGCTCGAACCTGCCTTCCTCTTCTTCTTGCTCATCACACACTACGCGAAGTGTCCAATTTATGACGCGGAAAGAAAAACACACGATACGAATAACGCGAAAAACGAACAGAAAAACCAAACGACGATATCCAAGTTGGATTACCACTGGTGGGGTCCTATCTTAGATCGAAGCGCAGCGAAAGCAAAGTTAACTGGATTGCTCAACAGTCCGATGCCGAATGAAAGTTTGCCTCAGCGAGATCCACTGTTTATACTCAAGGCAAGTATTCCCCTTCGTTCTTCTACCTTTTCCTTTGTTCACGGAGACTTAAAATCCTACGATTTCCCCTCCGTTTGTCGTCGATGAGTTGCTCGTTATTGACAGGTCTGTTCGGGAAAGCACACAAATGGACAAAACAAATGTATGGGAAAATGGAAACGCTTAAAGTTTTCATGAATTTTAACCATCTACAAACCAGGGGAATCTAATGTATAGCATATGAAATTTCCGGAATTTCCGATTCGTTTAGTATGTAAATCGCCAAAATCCGTTAGCGACAAAAATAGTTATTAACGTTAACTTTATTTCATAAAAACGTGACCTGTTTTCTGATTTGGCACCCTTAATGAAAGACGTAGTTCTACGTCAAAAAAAATTTTTTTTTATTGATGCAAAACTGTTTATGATTAATCAGAAATGCGCAAAAACTGATTTTCTATCACCTAGCAGTATTTATAAAACTTTCTTATGCCCATTTAAGATAATTTTCGTAGACAAACATGATTAGTTTTCAGTAGAGGAAAAGGTCTGAAAAAATTTAAGTGAAATTAATATCAATTAGTGATGAAACGGATAGTAGTTCAGACCGGCTTCAAGGTCTGATTACTGGATATTCGGCTTTTTATTAGCGGATACGAAACTGGATGACATTGGCTGAAGCGCATGAAGCGAATAAAGGATTACATTTTAGAAGAAATAAACACATGTTTACATAAAAATAAACTATGAATAAATTTCCCGTTTCCGTGGATATCCTTTAATAGAGATTCAAGTTTTCTGCAAGTAATCTTCAACAGGGTTTTTTTTCTGATAAGGATTCAACTACTTAGGAGAATATCAGAATTACTTAATTGCAACCTTTTTAGATCCGAGGATCAAGTTAGACTATTTAGGAGTTTTTGAAACGTTATTGGAGTACATAGAATATCTTGCGACGAATCTTCTGAGAGCAACAGCTTATCTTATCGTCGTCTTCAAGACCTGTAAATGAAAGAAAAGAGAGACGAAACTGAATCAAACCTTATACACGAAACTCACGACACACCTTTTGGGACTGTTTCAACGAAGTGGCAAATGAAAATAATAGTCGCGTTCAGGAAAAACTAATGAATTTTATTCTTTTTACCTGCATTTATTGTTTCAAAAATGTTACCAATTTAGAAATTAATACTTACACAGCTATTGTGTCATGACTTAAAACTTCAGATATAACTACAAAGCTTAATTTTGCCAGAGAACCTTTTTCATCTCTATAATAAACAACGGATGGATGGATTGTTGCTTGATCATTGTTCCAGTGATGACTTTGAACTTCATCTTGAAGCACAAATGAATAATTTTCGGAAAAACACAACAAATCACAACAACCTCATTTTCTTGCAAATTAGCTTTTATATTGTTAAGAAATGTGGACTGTTGTGTTTTAATGTAATCATGAGTAAGTAATTTTTCTATTTTTTCGCAAAAATACGATTCAAATTCTTCCACCGGTTTTACAAGAGTTTCTATGTCGCATCGATCAGTAGAAATCCATTGTGCATAAGTGATTTCTCATCTAGAAACCAATTGTTGGACATTTCTTACATTCACGAAGGTAACAGTATTTTGATCTATTTGATATGTTACATAGTATTGTTTCCATATATTCTTTGCATTCAATGTTAAAGGAATATTTTTTGAGACTATGAAGCATAAGATTTACATTTTCATGGAATGTACAAACACAAACGTTATGATTTCCTGAACTACTCCGCAATTTGCAATGCTTCGGACGCATTGATGCAAAAGAGCTAAATCCAATTTTGCAATTTGGATTAAGTTCCTTAAATCTGTTGAAAGTTTCCCGTAATGATGTTATTAATAACCTTTTTTGGATGTGTTGACGCTTCCCATCTTTGGCTACAGAAACATAGTCTCTTTCTCCCGGTAATGATCGACTGATATCGTCGTCATTATAAAATTCCGAAACATGATTTTTAACATCTTCACTTAAACTTGGTCCATATTTGCTATGTGGTGTCGACAATACACCTTTTTCATTTGCCAGTTTTTTGGCTTGAATTGCCATATATTTATTAACGCCAAATTCTACTTCCATTTTTTGCACGGACCAAGACTTAGGCTAAACTGTTAAAATTCTAACTTTTTCTGATCTTGTTGTCTCTGTGTGGTCAAATTTCTCTTTGAGCTGATTGATAATCTCATCAAACTCTTTTGCCTTTTGTTTAAAGTTCGACTCTTCGTCTTCTTCATGTGAAAAGGAAAAGAGATTTCTTTTAATACCTTCAGAAATTTCTTTGATTTTTTGTTCGGGCTAACTAGTCTGTCCAAGTCTTTTCGTCATTATTGGTGAAACGTTAATACCGTCGATTGCCTTGTTGAATAGCTCAATGTTGTACGCTCGGGAATTCTCTGGTATATTGCTGTTTTGGGAATCTTGCGAAGATGCTGAAACGACTGAAACTTTTGATGGTACTTCTTCTAGAGTATGTCCTACTGCTGTACTGATCTGCTCCTCAGTATTACACTGCTTTGGTTTGGAAGAGTATACAGATAAACGGCATGATCCGCAAATTTTTAAAGATGTATCTAAAAGGATATTGCATTCCATTGACTTAAGTTTCTCAATCATTGACGCGGTTAAGAAATGTTTTTCAGATGAACATTTCTTACCGTTTTTCGGAAACGGTCTACAACACGAAAAAAAAAATTTGTAGTCCATTTTGGTATACTGTTATTCATTCTATAAGGAAGATTGTTCGACTGATGAACGATGTTTGAATATGAGTAACTTTATATACATTATAGAGGTACCTTAAAGGTACCTGACTTTATATACCTGTACAGAGGTAGCTTAGAGATACCTGACTTCAGGTATAATCTAGGCATAACGTAAACAAGTTAACTATATTTGTACCCATAACGTCCGGTTGAATCAACAAGTTGTATTTGTTGTTGGGATTCCAATTCTACTGTTCGTGTTTTGATTGTGCAACACGAATAATATGTTAAAAGTTTGTATTAAGATAAAAAAAGACTTTTTAATATCGCTACGTTTTGTGTTAACCCACATGTCTTCAAATGTTTTTCAACGTAATTCCTAAACATATATTTTTACCATAATGATGTATTTGGAAAAGTTGTTGGAAATTATAAGCAAATTCATAAAATTTCATGAACATGACGGTATAACACGACAAACATATTAAAAGGGAATATTTACTATGAAAAAGACAATAAATTAAAAATATTTTTTAAAATATCTCGAGAATGGCTACATTTAGAAGGAGATTTATAATGAGCTCTTTTGTTTTAAATCACATCAAAAATCATAATTTGTGGCTAAAAATGATTGTTAACACACAAAAATTCGAAGTTTCGGAAATTCATAAAAATTCGATGTTCCACAAAGTTCGTCAAAAATAGTTTTACCATCTTGGACCCATTTTTTAAATTTTCTACATGACTTCTATTTTATATTAAAAAATATAAAAAAATGTATTTTGGATATTGCAAATCAAAGTTTATTTTTGTAAATAAAAAAAAGAGTACTTATTTTTTTTCTCAGTGTATATTTTTTGCATGTTTAGACATCAATACGCTATAACTCTTTCTAAGACACTATTTCGGTACGACTCATAGTTTTTGAGATAAATTACCAAAGATTTCTCCTACTAAAATCGATACGCCCTTTTCAAAAGTTACGCTTGAGTCAAAAAATTCCCAATTGCTGTGGAAAACTCATATTTGCTCCAACCCAAACGGAATACAAACTTTCATCGAATCAAAAATACATGTTTTTAAAATCTGTATTTTTTGGACGATTTCATTTGGAATTGAACTCTTGTATCGGAGTTGAACAAACTGACGCGAAAAGCTTATTGGAGATTGGAGCCGTTTGCTGCCACTAGACGGAACTAAACGGAACACGAATGAACTTTAGGTCGTGTATTAATCATATGTAGACGACTTCGAGCGCTTGAGACGTGTGCGGATTAAAAATTCGAAGTAAAATTGCTCTTCAAATCCTGAACTGTAGCAGGCAACCGGGAGAAGTCTGGAACGTATCACAAAGTACTTTTCTTGCTCCGGCTACATAAATACACGAAGCATCGAGCCGGGTGAAAGCGTGATCTTTAACTAGCTGTTTGCTACATTTTTGCCCGTAAGCCTCGAGGAGAGTTCCTCGAAAATACAACATTCGTGATTGCCGTGGCAATTTAGTTGCCCCGTGGTCCGTAGCATTTCTTTTGTTACCGATGCTATGCTGCTCTCTTCTCGGTGGTGTGAAATTATGCTCATACAGCGCATACAGCATATACAGCTCCGCACACGTACGTCACTACCACTTAATGTCAATTGTAATGTAACAGAGCGAAATCTTAATTTTCGTTCCTTCTCCCGGGCAGGAAAGGTAAAGTTCAAAGCACTACTTTCAGGCCGTCTGCCGATTGAGCACCGAGCCATAATACAGTTTCCTGTTAGAAATGGAGAGGAAAAAGATCAGCCACGGTTAAGCGATCACGACGTGGAACATAATTTATTTCAGCCTCTGTTTTGCTTGTAGGTATCATTCGCAACGTTTCTCCTACACTATCAATTGTACAAAAAACCAGCGAATCGATTATCGTTGTCTTTTTTGGATAGAATAATTACATAAAGAAGATAATATGCAGTATTTTAGATTTAGAGCATATTTTTTTTCTGGAAAGCTCAACCTTAACCTAGAAGAATTAATGAGATGATGAAATAATGTTCTCATGGGTTCAATAGTTTCCAATTATCAATGAAACGGATTATAATTTTTGACATAGGACTACACATATGTCGGTGAAGATACCAATAACAATTTTTTTGTAGCCGATGGAATGACATTTTTTTTAGTAGAATTATACGCACGCCATCTTACGAGAATATTCTGAGGTTGTGGAGTCTTAGAACTGACCCATCTGGTCATAGGAATCTGTCAAAAATTCAAGAAATTTACGAAAATGGTCAAGTCGTATGACAACAATTGTAGTCGAAATTCGGGAAATTGAATTTCCATATGTTTTACAATTACATGATGATAAGCGTTGTTAGTCCATTCGATGTTTGCGCTGACGAAACTGATCTTTGTTCGGAAGTGGAAATGGATTTTCAGGCGAAATAACGCATTCTTATATCTTCTATCTATTTATATAAATGAAAATGGAAAACCAAATGTGTTAGTAAGCGCAAACCGGAGAAAGGAATGGTCAAATTTGAGCCATCTTTATTTTCTCGTATTCGTCTCTTCACGTAGATCAATATAACTGAGAACAAAATCGGAAAGTTTTCGGTAAAGTCTAAAGGAAGTTCGGTAGAAAATTTCGGAAAATTTAATTTCCATATGTTCTACAACAACATCGTTGTTAGTCCAATCGCGTTTGCGGAATTAAGCTTCGTGTTCCGTTAGTATGAAGCCAAAATGGCAATAGACTCTAAGGTGAATAACGCGCTTTGAAAATAAAATTATTAATGAGAATTTACTTTTCTGTATCAAACATGTACTCCATGTAACGGAAAAAAATGTTATTTGCAAAGGAATCAATAATCTTGAGCGAAAATTGTGACGAAAAATAAATTGTGTCATAATGACGAATTTTGAAAGAAGTACAGGACGGACTCGATTATATACAGTCTCCGATTTCTTTTCATTGTATGTAATCGAAACCTGTATACTATCGAGTCAAAAAATATTTTTTAGTTTTTTTTTATACAAACACTACGTTTTATAACTGTAGAACCACTCCTTTTTCTGAGTTTCCAGTGAAATGTAAAATCAGTTGAATTGTAGTATATAGTGTAGGATATAATAACTATCTTCATATAAAAGACTAGCTACCATTTTTTTCAATTCGTTTATTTTTACTGGCTCAGTTTCACAGTTTCGAATTCTTAACAATATTTTTATAACTATATATAAACAATTTCCTAATTCTATGGTTAGAAAGGCAGAAAACCGATCAATCGCGGTTGACTTGAATTTAGAAGGGTGACATTTTTTTCAGGAGAGGGATGGAATATAAGGAAATTGAGTTTGATCATCAACACCTTTATAGTTGATTTACATTTCAACTTATTCTACTGTTTATAGCAAGGGGATCCCTCGCAAAGGAAGAAAAAAGGGTATAAGGATATAGGGACAATCACATACGAAGATCGATAGCTTTAAGGAAAACATATATTTGGAACATGTAATCAAGGTCTAACCGAGCCAACACATCTCTCACCGGCACATTGGGTTGTCTTTCTCGGGCCCGAAGGGAGTTTTCTAAATTCGATCTGGCGACCAGATACACCTCGCACGACCAAACAACGTGCTCGATGTCGTGATAACCTTGGCCACAAACGCAGAGATTGCTGCTGGCAAGATTGAAACGGAAGAGTCGTGCATATAACGAACAGTGATTGGACATGAGTCGGGAGAAGGTGCGAATAAAGTCCAGACTCAAGTCCAGACTTTTGAACCATGGTTTGAAGGTTGAGGCATTAGGGATAATTGAGTGAAGCCACCGGCCCAATTCATCTTCAATCCATTTGCGTTGCCAGTTAGTATTTTTATGAATAAAGAATAAAATTCTTGAAGGCGATCTGACGCTGATAAATATCGCCTTCAATTGCACCTATCTTTGCTAATGAGTCAGCCTTCTCATTACACGGAATTAAGCAATGTGAAGGGACCCAGACAAAGGTAATGACATAACAGCGTCTGGATAAAGCACTCAAAATTTCTCGTATTCTCTCAAGGAAGTACGGCGAGTGCTTTTCCGGCCTCACTGAACGGATAGCTTCGACAGAGCTAAGACTATCTGTTACAATGTAATAATGTTCAACAGGTCGAAAGGCGACGCTGTCCAGTGCCCAGTGTATCGCTGCCAATTCAGCAATATACACCGAGCAAGGAAACTGAAGACTATGGGAGGTGTTGAAAATTTTGTGGAACACTCCAAATCCTGTAGACGCGTTTATAGTGGTGTAAGTAATGAGGTGTGTTTTGGCAGCTGATTGAAAACAGAAACTGCCGTACGCCATCACTGAGAGAATAGTTGTTCGATACAACATTATAAGATCTGCGGGATAGGCTCCCCACCAGGTGCCTGTAATTGTACGGAGAAAGTTTATTCTTCGTTGGCATTTTTTACTCAGATACCTAATTTTGGGCCCCCTAAGTACATTTGGAGTCGAACCAGACCCCAAGATACTTGAATGACATAGCATGAGTGATCGGTTTACCCAAAAGTTGATGCTTTGGTTTTGCTGGTTTATGCTTCCTAGAAAAAACCACCATCTCTGTTTTCTCCGTGGAGAACTCGATCCCTAGTCCAATGGCTCAGGTTGAAAAATTGTTCAAAGTATCTTGTACTAGGGTTCTTTCAGGTCGGATTCGTTTGATCCTACGATATAAGCCACTCCATCATCTACAATTTGTCTTAGGCTGCAATTTTGTGTAAGACAATTGTCGAGGTCGCTTACATAGAAGTTGTACAAAAGGGCGCTTAAACATGAGCCCTGTGGGAGGCCCATGTAAGAGAACCGACTTACTGCCGAATCTCCGTGAGAAAAATTCAAATGTTTCTCACAAAGCAAGTTATATAACATATCATTCAATAGAGGCGGCAAACCCTGAGAGTGTAATTTGTCTGACAAAGCCTCTATCAAAGGTACCCTTTATGTCCAAGAATACTGAAGGCATTTGTTTTTTTTTTCGGCGTAAGCCATTTGAAATTCTGAAGAAAGCAACGCAAGACAATCATTCGTCCCCTTGCCCCTGCGGAACCCATATTGTGTATTTGAGAGTAGGCCATTCGTTTCAACCCATCGATCAAGGCGAAACAAGATCATTTTCTCCAACAATTTCCGTATACAAGACAGCATTGCTATTGGGCGGTACGAATTAAAGTCGAACGCGGGCTTTCCGGGTTTTTGAATAGCTATAACTCGTACTTGTCTCCAATCATCTGGAACAATATTATGCTCCAGAAACCTATTGAATAGATTCAACAAGCGATGTTTCGCCACATCAGGGAGGCGTTTCAACAAGTTGAACTTAATTCTATCCGTTCCTGGAGCCGAATTGTTACAAGAAAGGAGAGCAAGAGAGAATTCTACCATCGAAAACTCGGAATCAAGATCACACCTATCTTGTGGTATATCTCGAACAATTTTTTGCACAGGAACGGAATCGGGACAAACCTTCCGTGCAAAATTAAAAATCCATCGATGTGAATATTCTTCGCTTTCATTCGATGAAGAGCGATTTCTCATGTTTCGAGCCACTTTCCATAATTTTTTCATTGACGTTTCTCGTGACAAACCTCCCACGAAATTTCGCCAATAAGCACGTTTTTTCCCTTTGATCAAATTTTTGAACTGATTCTCAAGGGCTGAATAATTTTCAGGGGTTCCACGTTTCCGAAAAGCTTTAAATGCATTTGATTTTTGTACACAAAGCTTGGAACACTGGCTATCCCACCATGGATTGGGAGGCCTTCGGCGAATGGTGAAACCTGGGATGGGTTTCGTTTGAGCGCGAACCGCGCTGTCATAGATCAAACGAGAAAGGAAGTTATACTCCTCCAATGGAGGTAAACCATCTCGGGAATTGATGGCTAGAGCAATCGCGTCCGCATATTTTTTCCAGTCAATGTGTCTTGTGAGGTCATATGCCATGTTTATAGATTCAGAAGAATTCGACCCAATGGTGATGGAATTTTAATTGGCAAGTGATCACTACCGTTGGGGTCATGGATTACATTCCACTTGCAATCTAACGATAGTGAATTCGAGCAAAGCGAGAGGTCAAGAGTAAAAACTGGCTATTTGAACTCTATTGTTGTGTTCAGGCGCGAAGCGACATAAAAAACTACATTTCCATTGTTTCATCACTATAGAACCAGATGGGAAAACTCTCACTCCTTCACAAAATTAACGTCGATTTCATATGAATTACAATAAGTTTCTCATTAGGTGTGATTTTGGCCAAGTTGCGCCATGTTGTAGTGTGTATCTCGTTCCACGCAGAGGATACTGCTCGTTTATGTTCTTCAAATCACTCAAACTGCTTGTAAGCTGCTTCTGCTATTCGTACGATCACTTCTCATAAGTTCTTGATAGGGTTTTGATCTGTTAAACAAGCTGATCAGTCCAGAATTTGAAGTCCGCATTCATCAATCCATGCCATGACTTTCCGGATTTTATGAATTGATGTCAAATTACCCAATTAACACATTGTTTTTGATGTAAAAACAGCAGTAAATGATTCTGAAGTACTTCGTTGCACTTCTGACTGTTCATTCAATAATGGATAACGCTATTTAGTATAAACAAAAGATTATTAACGTGGAAATAAGAATAAGAGAATAGTCACGATGCTGAGTAGCTACGATACATCGGACACAGTTATAGTAAAAAGGATTAAACGAGGCGGCACCGTCTACGTTAGTAATCCAAATTTAATTTTAAACTACGATATGAATATGGAGAAGTACAAAAATGTGTACGAAAATTGATGGAATGTCTTGTAGGTTCATTGCCTTTATTTGAGACAGGCTGGTTCGTAAGACTTGTAGGTTATTCTCGTGTGATATACATGCAGGATGATTATAAAATTTAAATGATATGTAAAACTATATAAATGCATATTTAAAGTTCACAAGAAATAAACGGATCTTATTTAGCTTTCATAATATTACATGATACATGCAGTGATATATGCGTATAATGCATATAAAAACTAAATACGACCGCAAAGGTTCAAACAATTCCTGGTGAATCTTGAACTAAAAAATCACTACCAAAATCACGATTTTTACTTCACTGTACTCGTAATAGCCAATTAATTTTCACTTTAACGTTTTTAGTATTTCATTTTCGCCTGAAATAAGTCATATTCGAAATATAAAAAAAATGAACTGTATATAATCGAGTCTAAAATTGTATATAATCGAATAATATATAATCGAGTCTGTATATGATCGAGTCCGACCTGTAATAGGAAATTCATAATAAGAGGAAATTGTAAAATGGCATTCAGAAGATCAATCGCAATCGGCATACTTTGAAAAATCATAACTTAAAAACGGGGCGCTTTAGCCCCAAAACCGGTTAATTTTGAAAAATTATAACTCAAGAACAAAAAATAACGCCTCTCTGAGTTTTGGTCATGTTATTAAAAAAAAACCTCAGCTTTCAAGAAAAAATATAAAAAAAGTGTAGTACCCTTGCTCTCGAGACCGTGTAAACTAAAAAAAAACAAATATACTCAATAATTACGGAAACAAAATCCAAATCTTCTGCAAATATAATATTTTTAGAACAGCTTATATGCTTCAATTTGATATGTCAATCATCTAAATTGGTTCAGTGGTTTAAAGGTTCTGATTTCTTGAAATAAGTAATTTTTAGAAAAAAGGCGGAAACATCGAATTTTCAAACATTAAAATGGAAATGGGTACCCCAAATAAAAACAAGGGTCTAATATTTTGCCATCAGGAACAAACTCACCAATTTTCACGAAAATTTGAGAACCATTATATCGCTTTGACATGGAATGGCTTCTATAAAAAGCAAATATAATCAATAATTATAAAAACAAAATCCATTTTTTTCCGAAACATAATATGCTTCAAAGAAGATTAGCTCATTCGCTTCAATTTGATATATCGATTATTCGAATCGATTCAGTAGTTCGAAAGATATGAAGTTTTGAAAATATCGTGTTTAGAAAAAAGTTGCTTCGAAGTTTTTGTCAAAAATCGACTTTTCAGACGGAAAAACAACTAAGTGGCATAAAGTCAATTTTCAAAAAAAATGTTTTGAGATAACAGTAAATCTCAACGTTTCATGCAATTCCAAGGCATTTGGCATCATTTTTTTTAATCCCGATTTCATGTACTACCTCCTGGGTGATTTTTCGGTTTTCAAAAAACTAATAATTTTGACATCTGCGACGTTAGTAAACGTCCGAATTAGCGAATATTTTGCAGCAAGTTCAGAATGAAAAATCGAGGTAACTATTTTCATTGGCACCCTAAACCATACGTTTTGCCTCGTATTCTGAAAAAAGTCCCAGAGTGTCGATTTTTGACAAAAAAAAATCGAGATGACAGAAGATTTCGACGTTTCATGCCATTTGAAAACATTTGACATCAAAAACAAATTTTTGAAAAGCCTAAGTTCAATAGTCAGAAATTCGACAAGAAAATGGTTACCGAAAATCAAACATTCTGACGTAAAACTACGTCTTTCAGGAAGGGTGCCAAATCAGAAAACAGGTCACGTTTTTATGAAATAAACGTTAATAACTATTTTTCACTGTGAACGAATTCTCATGATTTGCATACCAATCGAATCGGAAATTCTCTAAGATTTGTTTGATATGCTGTATATTACAATTCGCTAATCTCTAAAGGGTTAAAATTAATGAAAACTGGATACACTTCCTTTTACTCCATACATTTGTTCTGCCGATTTGTGTTCTAACCCTACCCGTATTTCGAATGCTTATAACTCCAACATTTCTTAACAGATCGGAAAGATGTTTGCATCAATTGATAGGAAATATTTCTACGCGTCTATCACAATTAATAAAATATTATTTTTCATGAGATGAGCAATTGAATAACTGTAAAATATCAAGCGTTATTTGAAAGCCCTAACTGCCAAGTTTTGATTGGGCAGATTTACGGTTTCCCCAACACAGACTTCAAAATCGACGTACTTGTGAAAATCCGCTCTGCAAATATACATGCAAATCGAAGGTATTTTTGTTCCCACCGAGCTGTGTTTCCCTAACACGGACTTCAAAATCAATGTGCCTGGGGTAATCCGTTTTGCAAATACATGCAAGTCGGGGCTATTTTTTGGTGTTGAGTACTTTTGTACCCGCTTGTCGTTGTGCAGACCGGAATATGTTTCCCTTCTACATACTTTTAAACTGAGAAGCCTGGGAAAATCGTCATTTCAGATACTAGAGGTGAATGAACTTTCGCGGTTCGAGAACTACGTAAACCTGAGATGTGCAATAATTTCAGAGGGAAATGTAAAATACAATGGTCGTTTGACAATTCTTCCGTTTACATATTTTGGTAGTCCTAGGCATCATATCAAACGTAAAAGGACGTTCATCAAATTTATTTTTAACGAAGAACATAATCTATTACAAAAATTTCGATGCATTCTAAAATAATATTCGAAGTGTTAAACAAGTGGATTGCATTATATAATTGCGTAGTTCCACGTCGAAAATATGCGATGGTGTCCTAGATACAACCCCTTAATTTTTTTTATATTTCCCTATTTTGTAACTGTCATTCCCAGTGATCAAGATTTTTTCAAACAAAAAACTCAACGTCAGTCCGACCGACACGGGGCTCAACGTGTTAAATCTATAATCAACAAAGTTTCAAAACCCTTTATGCGTTCCTTTATACAAAGCGTATAAATTAGGTTCTGGGAGTCAACGTGCATGAAACAGATAACAGTTTGTTAAACCATAAGGAGTTTGTTAAACCTGTTTACTGGAGAATATTATCGCCGAGTTTTGACGAATTTGAAGGCATAATCTGTCGAACTCGATCCGAATATCACAATCCAAAAAGTTTGGCTCTTCACAGGTGAATGCGCCAAGTCAAAAGCCACAGATTGTGCGTCAATTTTTGACCCGAAATCACACATGTGTGTGATTCACATCATTCGCCGTATTCACCTCATTTCACATCCTGTAACTTATCTCTTTTCTCAAAAATAGGCCAAATGTCCATTTCTTGGTGACATTAGGGCCATTCGAATGACTTAAATCGTAGCGTTGGACGGCATTTCACACTGAATCGCTATTGAAATGATGTAAAAAGTGTATTGAAGCTGAAGGAAACTACTTCGAATAATGAAATCAACGAATATTAAAATAACTTGTTTAAAAGTTAATATTCTTCACCAGTCCCGGAACATAATTGACACACTGTGTATTTATAAATGTAGCAGCACAACTTTATTAGAATTGATGAGCATTTTGAGGAAAGCCCGTTGGGGCTGCCTACCGATATCAATCATTTTCGGTCTCGAATCAGCACGTAACGTCAATCATCTGTCATCAATTTCCATGCCGGATTAAGCTCGAATTAGCACAAATGAGCGCTGTTCAATTGACAAAATCAAACCAAACCGCTAATCACCTTCTCTGCCAGAGTGCCACGAGTTTATAACACAGCTTACATGAACCAGGGAAGGGGGAAGAGATTTTCAGCGAACACATCGACCGCTTAGTTCCATGTCAATATGATACGGATTTGCCCCAACTGCCAGGCTTGGGGCTAGCAACCCAGGTTGCTCGCTATTGTTCGTGTTCGCTCGATAATCCAATCCAGTTTGCGAGGAAACATGAAAATGTTTCCATAGAGCGCCCTTTCGCCCTCCTGATGTTCGAGTCATGTCAGTGTATGGATTCGTTTTACAAATTTAAAATAACAACCCGCAATCTGCTTATACCGAGAATGACATGGTATTTTGAATTCAATCAATAGGTTATGTCCTTGGAAAAAATCGCTCGTTCGAAATAAATCAATGAACGAGGAGCGCCGCTTAGATAGCAATCCAGTAAATGCTTCTTTTTGGAAGGGGAGAAGCTCTGATTCTAATAAGAAGCAGTGTTTGCCACTCGATGTCACAAACGGACATCCCCCTCAGCAGAATGGGATCAATAAAAGATAATGGGGCTCTCGTATGTCTAGCGTATATTATCAATCGAAATAAATCCCGTCCTTCATGAGCTGCTCGATATTTGCGATAAACTCATCCTTATTAGTGTTAAAACCGGACGGAGATATGACAGAAAGATGTTCCGGAATTAGAGTTGAACTCCAGTAGCCAGCTTGTAATCTCTCTATATATATATATATATATATAAATCTCGTGCCACGATGTTCGCTCCGGAACGGCTCGACCGATTTTCATGATTTTCATGCACAAAAACTTGGTAGGCATTAGAATTTTTATTTCTATTTTTTTTTTAAATTTGGTATAAAAGTACATATAACCTCAAAGGTTCACCCTTATCTCCTATTTTTAATCGCGATTTTAGTATGTTGGCATAAACAATATACAAATAATCGACCCGTCTTTCGTTTTTCGAAGGGAACAAATTTATTTACGTTGTTAAATGACAGATGGCGCTAAGTTCGCTTCATCGCACTTTCATCCACACATGCGTCAATAACTTTAATACGGCCAAAGCCATGCGTGTTGCAGGCGAGCTGGAAGACTTTTTTAATAAACATAAATTATCGAAATTCTTCATATCATACATGCTCGGATTGCAAGGTGACAATCACGTTATTGTCATCATCCCTAATAAAACACCGACTGGAGTACACGTTGATTCTAGACAATCAGAAGCAGTGCGAGGAAAAACACACTCATTGCGAGACGCTATCATGAGCAACGCCGACACAGCATTTCCTATTGCCACGCCTAAACGCGTGCATTGTCATGATATTATAGCACGTGTGTTCAAACAAGAATATCAATGAAATGTAGAATGAGATTCATTACAACATTACACGTGTTCGGCCCCACACCTTGCTGGATGTATTCGGTTGAATGGCGAAAGCGAGGATTAGCTCATATGCACGTTTTTAATTTCGATAGTCGACAAAATACGCCCTGAGAAAATCGATAGTGTAGTTTTCTCAAAAATTCCAGATGCGTCTATTGATCAACTATTCACACGTATTCGGAAATCCTATCGAGTCAAAATTAATCGCATCGATTGCAATATCGCATTCTGTGATCCGTTCGACTTCGACGGATTGTGCGAATGTTGAAACGAAATCTAGACGTCATTGAGCTTCGTGTTCCATTTCTGTGATGAAACATAATTTTCATGCTAAAATACCTTTTTTTCGTGTTTGTACTTGTACTTTTCGTGTGATTCCTCGTTTGTGCGACTTTTTTCATGAGATTTTATTATAACATCGGGTCTTGAATCACACTAACACACAAATGAGAAATCGCACAAAAAGCAACCGCACAAAAACAGGTTTGCCTGTATCTCATTTTAAGTCATACATTGCGTCATCCGCGATTTTCGTTATACACGATGACCTGGCCCGACTATTTCGCGGATAATCGGGGTTCTACTGTACATCGAATTAACAAAAGGAAAGGTTTGTGTTTATTTTAATTTTTAAACGGTTTCATTTAGCTTGTCCTGTAATATATTTGTATGTTTGTAACATGTTTGTCTGTAGCGCTGACCCACATTAATAGAAAATTGACCCCCTTTCTGTTGACCGACTGATCTGGAATTTAGAACACACCTTTATCTCTGTAGTCATTATAAAATTGCGTATTTCATGATCTTGAAAATCCAAGATGGCGGCCGCTATAAAATCACGGATCACATATTTTCTCAAAACCTCATCAATATGAGTTTTGCAAAACCCCATCAATATGGGTATCAAATGAAAGGGCTTCACTAGTAGAACACAGTTATTTATGATAAATACAAATCCAAGATGGCTGCCGCTACAAAATGGCGGATTACATATTTCCCCAAAACTATATTAATATGGGTATCAAATGAAAGGGCTTGAATGGTAGATCGTAAAAGTCATCATGTACCTTAATCTTGCTTAGTTCAAATGTAATCTGTACTTTTTGACGAAAATCTGTACTCTGTACCGAACAGAATCTGTACCAAAAATAACGAAAAAATCTGTACCTTTCCAGATGCAACACTGATTACAACATAAATAATTTCAAGGTTTTGATTACTCAATTGTTTATAACATTAAAGTTCAGTAAATTTACATTTAAAAATAAAGTGTTCGGAATTTTAATCATGTGTAGAAACTTGATTCATATTCCGAAAAAAAAAATATAAATACAAATCCAAGATGGCTGCCGCTACAAAATGGCGGACTACATATTATGTCAAAAGCCATGCATCTATTATGCAATGTCGATTTCCCCAGGCTTCATGGTTTTGAAGTCTGTGTTAAGAATCATCCATCCATTCCAGCGATCGTACCTCAATCGTTGCGCAACCATAACTGAGTAGATTTCCGAGCGGCACTCGCTTATATACCAATTGATGTGATGATGTCAATAGCCTGTTTTGAAAGCCATTTTAGGGCAATTGAAACAAGTTTTTGGATCAAAAAGTAACAAGCATATAACGCGTAGACATTTTATCTTTCGAATGAAGTGTTTACCATTTCCTTCAATTGTTTAGGAGTAATTAACACCCAAAATCTCGTTCTCTGGCGTAACGCTTTCGCTTTCGAAACTTTGAACTTACACCCCAGTATAGAAATGAAAGACGTAGTCCTACCTCAAAATCTCGGAACGCATTGCAAAAAGTGTGATGCACAAAGTCTTAAAACGAAATGGAATTGGATAAGCTTGGACTATCGAAATCAAAGGGTTTGTGGTACTCGAACGTTGTACGTAAAGTATACCCTTTAATTCAGAGCCCTCATTCGATTAGATGTCAATATTGCCTACGCTCCAAGCTTATCAATTACGTAATCCGATAAGACAACGCGATATGGAACCACAAAAATCGATTATTTCACTGACGCATAGCTTCCCCCCTCAAGCGTCATATTTGTGTTACTAAATAAACAGAAAACCGCTACGTAACTTGCATAAGTCAACATGAAAAACTGTCCCTATTTTCGGCCACAATCCTCCGCTTGGTATCCCAATCGGAACAGAAAAAAAATCTAATCAAACTTGAATCATTTATATTTGGACCGTGCAGCAGTTGCTGGAGGCATCAGCCGAAACAGAAGAGGAAAATGCGAATGTACTTCTCCCGAACACTATCTGTTCAAAGTTGGTTTCCCACTCTGCGAAAATGATGATGATGATGATCCTTTAACAAGTCCCATTGGTAGCTTTTCTGCCATCAACCCCAACCTCCACCCTCAATTGATGACGACTGACAGATGGTTCAAATTTAATGAATTATTCACGGGTGATGTCGATGCATGTGAACGAGGTATAACCGCAGGACACATCATACGGCCGATTGAAATAACGATGAGACACTCTTCCTGGTAATAACGACGGTTAACAGCCTCTTCTTCCGATTGGGGTGATTAGTTCGTAAGAAACGGTAGCGCGAATCGGAACACGACCTGACCGACTGACAGAGGGTAAAATGTGGTAATAGAGAAAAAAAAAGAACGGCTATTGGTTTCGGCTGTTCGATGAATCAGGTGTGAGTTTTAAGTGTAGTAAACACACGGAAAAGCGTCGTTATCAGTAATTGAACGGTGTGTGGGTTGGATACACACTCTGGCTTGGCTTTGACATTCGTTCACCACGAGCACGTACCTTCGTTGAGTGTACGTCAGTGGAATGAAAACAGGTGAACACTTGAGCGAAATGGGAGGCCTCGACAGCCTTGAGAGTTGGGTGCTTTCATTCCCTTTTAATCGCCATAAAAACGTGAAATTACATGTCATACCCCAAACCGGTCGAAACCGTGTCACAATATCGATGACAATAAATCGGGTCGAGTCTGTTTCGGAGTGCGTAGGCGCGTGAATCTATACACGGCGTTGAATCCACACTTCGTACAAAGCGAAAACAAATTATTCGAAGTCAATACCAAAAGAAATTATTCTCCTTGAATGTCGTATTCGTAATTTTTGAAAAAGACTCATAGACAACCTCACGACTCACATTGGCAGGAGATGCACCATTTGTATTTTCAATTTGCTCATGATCCTATCTGAGTAGTTAAGAAGCTATCTTCCGAAATCCCTAAGCGCAATGATGGCAAATATACACATAGCATGTCCTTAGCTCATTTTTTTTGTTCGTCCATTTAGAACATTTAGATTCGACATTTATTTCAATTCTACAATGGAAATATAAAAAAAGCATAACGGATCGTTTATGTTGATATCACGTGAGTATGTGAAAACAATACGACCAACGAAGGAAAATATTGAGGAATTATCAATATCGAGTTACTGTGCGGAAGAACTTGTTGATAACAAAAGAGCCCCTATTCGCTTGTGTTATAAATTTGCTCATGTTACGCTCAGAATTTTACTTCATATGTGAATACAGCACTATTAACCCATTTTTACACGTGGTTTTACCTATACTACTACAAAGGCTTACTTCCACCTTCACCTTAATGGCCATCAGAGTCTCATTACTCGAAATGGTACTCTTCAGCGAAATTAATTTGATTTTTGGATACAAGCCCTTTTTCATTTGACTACAATAAAATTCATTTACAGATACATATTCATGGAGAAAAACTTAAAATATGTTTGATCACTCTTGTCTCAAATTCCGAACACCATTTTTGTCACTGACTCATATTCCGAACACTTTTGTCTCAAATTCCGAACAGCAAAAATGGATTTTTTTTCAAAAAATCATAACTTTTAAGCTACTGAACCAATTCATATGATCGATATACTAAATTAAATTCAATTAGCTTTACTTTTTTGGAAAGATGTTATACTCGCAAAAAAAATGGATGTTGCTTTCGTAATTATTGATTGTATTTGTTTCTTATAGTTTACATGGTTTCGGGACCAAGGGCGCTATATCGGTATCGATACCTGTAAATGATGTTAAAAAGAAGTCTTTAACCCAAAGAATGTCAGGGTTTTGATCATTAAATTATTTATAACATTAAAGTTAAAGTAAATTCACATTGGAAAATGAAGTGTTCGTAATTCGAATCATGCATAGAAACTTGATTCATATTCCGAACACTAATCTAAATGAAGGTTTCTGCATAAAATATTATTTTTCTTCATCCATTTCTTGTAGATTCTTACCATCTCTAGCACTTAACATAAAAACAAAAAAAAATGTTTAAAATAGTTGAAAAAACTACAAAAACTGAAAAATTAACGATGCTTGTTTTTTTACAGAACTTGCTAACGCAAACATTTTATCATTGGTTTTGGCTGTCACTTTTTTTTGCAAATGCTCAATATTATAAATTATAGGCTGTATCGATGCCTGTGAATGATGTTAAAATGTAGGTTATAATCAGTGTTGCAACATTTTAATCTGTACCAGAGAGGTTAAAAATCTTTCTCATCTGTATTTTTTCGTCCAAAAACCTGTACCATCGAAAATATTCGTTGTTGAAATTTAGCATGAAAAACTACTCATTTATTTACTACAAATACTACATTTACATTTGCAAGTGCTTCATGTGTTTTATAATGCTTATACATAGTTTTTGGAATCTAGATTGCGTACTATCATGAATTAAAATTTTAAAAAATCGCTCCAAGCAATACTGCGGCGTAAAAGTCATCATGTACCTTAATCTTGCTTAGTTCAAATGTAAGAAATTTCAATTTCAAAAAAATCTGTACCAATCTGTGCTTTTTGACGAAAATCTGTACTCTGTACAAACAAAATAGTTGAAACAACTACAAAAACTGAAAAATTAACGATGCTTGTTTTTTAAGGAATTTGCTAACGTAAAATTTTATCATTGATTTTGACTGTCACTTTTTTGCAAATGTCTAATATTATAAATTATAGGCTGTATCGGTACCTATAAATGATGTCATGTCAAAATGAAGCCTATACCTCAAAGAGTGTCTGTGTTTTAATTATTCAATTACTTATAACATAGAAGTTTTGTAAATTTATATTCGAAAATGAAGTGTTCGGAATTTGAGACTGTTCGGAACATGAGACAAAACGGTACGTATTGTATTGCAAGTTTGACGTAGGACTATCGTTGGTTTAGTGATCATTTGTTTGAAGTTGAATCTGAATCAATTCTCGGTCAGTGGATGAATGAATAATTCGTGAAATTCGAAAACGAGAATATTACCTTGGAGCCACACGGTTTTGAGCCTCAATACATCTTTGTCGACTGAACAAAGTGACATGTTTATCACTTCATTCGAAAGATAGAACGTCCACGAGTTCTATGCCTTGCAAGCAAACTATCGATAGAGTCGAATGAACTGAAGAAGTTTCAAGTCTCTATAACTTAAGATAAAAAAAACAAATCATTGAAATCACAAAGATCTATAAATATGGGTACCTGCTTGAAATTTCATCTCAGTCACGATTTATACGCGGATGACACGACTAGCAAAGCAAGATTCGTCGTCGAACAACTTGTATGTAACGAAGGCAAAATATCCAGCAATAGAATCAATCACGCAAAAGTGGTGCAAAATTTATTTTTCCGCTTTCTTATGTTAATAAATAATAAACAATAGACGGATTTCGCGCCAAATCGTCTTTGGGACTGGCATGACCCTCTCAGAACTTAATGAAACTTTCTGGGCGTGGAAACTTTACCTAATTAAGTAACTTGACATACTTAGTTTTCCGAAAATTTATCTAGACTATCCTATGGAAAAGGCCAAATATTTTTGATAATTTTTTTATAAATTTTTTTTACTCGAAATTGTTAAGTCCTACAAAAATGTTATATATGGAAAAGTTTTAGGAGAATAATTGAATTTTCAGAAAAATAATGTTTTGAAATCCTACACTGAAAAAAGTTGATTTCAACAACTAAAAGTAGATTTTCTCAAAATGGTTATCTGCCATAACTCGAGAACTAATCAAGCAAATCGAGCCAAATTTGGCATGTTGAGGTTTCTTTCGTGAATCACCACTCCTCCCCTCTCTCTATGGGGGAGGGGGCTATCAAACAGATGAAGCAAGTTTCTGCATAAATCAAGAACTAATCAAGCAAATGGAACCAATTTCGGTATATGGAGGTTGTAGGAGGCAATACACTTTTCTATGGTGGTTTGACACTCCTCCCCCTCCCTAAGAGGGGCTGCATTACTCGAAAATCAATCACGCAAACGGAACCAAATTTGGGATGTGAGAATTTTTGGGTACGAGAACAACCAAATCGCCGAATGTGTTGATAAGAGCAAAACTCGAGGAAGGAATTGTCCGATTTAGGGCTGTCTTCATTCTATCATATTTTCTGTTTCAAAAATTTATTCCATGTAACGGAGAAACATGTTATTTGCAAGTGGATGAAAAACCTTGCACGAGAATTGTGTCTGAAAATAATCTGATATTATAATGTCAAATTTTGATAGAATTACTGAAATTTTATAGTAAAAAATAATTTCAAAAGGTAGATTAGAAGATCAATCAATGAACAGTTCTGCGATTGGACCCATGAGCGTGCGCTTAGTAAGACAACGTGAAAGTGATAAGCCGGTTCTAAGCCGAACTGACAGATTATTTGTTAATAATGACATCTTTTCGGTTACTTCTCCTCGTCTCCCGCCAGTAATCAATGCTGACTCTAAGACCACCTAACGAAAGGAATTGCGTGTGCGTGTTTGTATGTGTGGCGGCTGTCGTCGCCTCAAGTCTTTTCGATGCTGATGCTTTCTTGTTCGCCATCTTCCGATAGATCTCCTTTCGGCCTTAGGGGGAATCTTTAATGAACTCGACACACAAATGCCATTGTGTCTGCGATCACTATCTTCTCGTCCGCCGGCGAAACGTTTTCTTCGGCCCTTCTGAGCTCCCTCACAGTTCGAAACATACTGAACGGTTTTTGCCACTGGAACATCGCTTAAATATGCTTTTTTGTTGGTTAATGAATCGAGAGGAAGTGTGGTCGCGGACGGGATCGTCACATAGGACTGTGATTATGTGTAGTAATTGCATTTGAATTGAGTTTTTTCATTGTCCAAAATCTGTATTTTTTTCTCTGTTGACATATCAAATGGAAGCCCTGAAAAAAGCCGTTACTGTATGAGCTAGTATCCTTAACGGGTTAGAGGAGATAACGTGGTAGAATTCTGAACCACATTGTTCGGGACCAACAGCGTAAATGTTGAGCAAGTGTGAACATTGATTCCTTTTTTTTAACCCTATCCTTATCCCCATCCAAATCCTTTACTCCTATTCAAAATGCAATGTATGACACATCCACATCCAGCACATTAATTCGATGCACAGCATAACAGAAGCCGAACGCACACAGATAAATATGTGCATACAAACTGATTCCTGCCAATATACATTAATTCCAAATCCAACTATCAAGTGTAAAAGATCCATCCCGTGTTCGGTTGTTATTCCAAGTATTTAATTCTCCAGTGCAAGCCTCATCCAAATGGTTTACCTAAAACCAAGTTCCAGTATTCCTGAGCTATCATCATCCAGGCCTCCTTCTGCCGAAGGAACCGCCATGTTCCTTAATGACGCAATCCACCACACATTCTGTTAAAAAATGTATACAAAAATACCATTGAAGCCATTACTACCCTCTTATTCTGTTTATTGGAGTTATTCAGAAGAAGACAAGGAGTAGGGTGCCAAAGAAAGGGGTCATCTCGAGTTTTAAAAAGTTACCCCATAAAAAATGTCACCTCGAAAAAACACCCTATGCAAAATATCAGCTCAATCGGACTTAAGCGAGAGTGGCGCAAAGCGGTCAAAGTTTGAGTTTTTTGAAAATCGAAAAATCACCCAAGGGGGGAGTAAAGGAAATCGGGGTTTTCGAAATTTTTTTTGACATAATAAATTTTTGAAGACAGTCATTTTTGGAAAAAAAAGGGGAAAATGATTTTTTGGACCATCAGGCAACTTTGAAAACTCATAACTCAAAAACGAAAAAAAAACGCCTTCCTGATATCGAGATATGTTATGTGAAAAATCCTCAGCTAGCTTGACTAGCTAATAAGCTTTAGTTTGATATGTCGATTGTCTAAATCGGATCAGTATTTCGAAAGTTATGAATTTTTGAAAAATGTCATTTTTGGAAGAAAGGGGAAAAAGTCGAGGATCAGCCTGAAATGAAAATGGGCACCCTAAAAAAAATAAAAAAATACGGGTCTAATGTTTTGCGATGAAGAACAAAACCACCACTTTTCACGAAAATCTGAGAATCACTATATCGGTTTGCCATAGAATGGCTGTATATACATATTTTGAAATTTAAAAAAAAAAAGTTTTTGAGAAAATTAATTTTCATTTTTAAAATAACTTTTTTGTCAGCGAAATTCTTTCCAAATTTTTTTGGGAATTTTTTTGTGAAATTTTTTTTTAAATTTTTGTAAATTTTGTATTTTTCAATATCATTTATCACTTTTCTTAACATTATGGCGATCAATCAATTGAGGCGATGGTACGTATCAAATAACAAACTGCATAGACATATTCGTGGATGGTGGATGATTAATTCGAAAGATCAGACAATACTACTCACAACTGAAAAGACTGAACAAAATATTTTTAGAGCGAAATCTTCTTTCTTATGAGTGTAAATCGAGATATCGTAATGTTCGAAGCAGAAACAATACCAAATGAAGAACTTTATTTTTTACTGAGATCCAAACTATTTCGTCTTTCCGCTTTTTTTCAATTTCTTTTACTGTTTAGATGTAAAATAATAAGTCCTCGACTCTGGAATTCTGAAACAAAAGTTTCTTCGATACGATTAATTTAGAAACACTTACCAACTGCAGAACGCATATTGACAACAAAAAATGTCGTCTCGAACAGGATCCCATGTCATAGTTGTTATTCCATCAGTGTAAAAACATCAAAATTCCAGACATCCGTCCTTGCAGGATGCCTTATCTCCCATTCAAGATTTGGTCGGGCACAGAACTTGGCGCCGTTGTCACGCTTTGCGAATTATTTCTTTCACTCTCCGCAAAACAGAAAAAAACATCCAACAGCCGAGAAGAGGAATACGCTCAATGACCTTTGTCGTTGGTTGCCGTCCTCGTCGTCGATGTTCAATTTACAGGATTAGTAGCTTCATCTGCATCACAATTCACAACATTTATGTGTCACTCTTCTCCCCTCTAAGCACGCATCACTCTGCTAAGCGAGTAAACAAAAAAAATAACCAAAATTTGCATTTCGCAAAAAATACGCAACGCACGGTGTATTCTCCCAATCAATCGGATACACACTTAACTGACAAACATCTCCTTTTGTTGTGCACTTTTCGGAATGCTCTTCTTCCCTATCAACAACCAACTCACACACGCACGCGTTTCCGCTGCTGCGCCACCGTTATATTCTCCAACCGACTCCAACTCGAGGTGTGTTGTAGATGTGTGTTTGCGCATCAAAGGTGGCTTAATTCATGTTACTATGTATGATTCATCACCAGACCACTACATCTATCCCCCATCAGCGTTACTAACTTTTAACACAAACACCAATCCAATTGGATGTATTCTTATATAAAAACCCTTTTTGGAGCAATTTTGCAATCGAAATTATTCAAACCAAACAGAACTGCACTCTCCCCCCCCTTACTAGAAGAGCGGTGACCTGATGGCACAATTACTATAACTCAAAATGATGTACTCGCGCGCGCATTCTAATTACCGCATGAGCGATGCTGTGGCCAATCGTCTTCACCAAACCATCGAAGGTAGTAACTAAACATGAACTGCACTCCTGTCGCACTACCGCCATGAGCGGCGTTGATCTGAAGAATGTGAAAAGCCAGCCTTCTTCACGATCGGACAAAACGGATGTGTCAATCCAGCATCGCCCGATAACCACCGCTCGTAATTTTACGCGAGCTTACAAAGAAAACAACTCTTTCGGACGGCAAGTGTTAACTGACTGACTGACTGGGAGAAAAGCTTACGCCAGTGTGTATGTCGAGTCTCTATCCTCTGTTGTACGTTGTATCCCACTTCCGTTTGTTCGGGGTGTTCAATTTTAAGTTTGTTGTACACGATTCCTGTTTGCAGCTGTTTTTTTTTGACGTAGAACTACGCCTTTCATTAAGGGTGCCAAATCAGAAAACAGGTCACGTTTTTATGAAATAAAGTTAACGTGAATAACTATTTTTACCACGAACGGATTTAGACGATTTACATACCAAACGAATCGGAAATTCGGAAAAAGTTGTTTGATATGCTATATATTACAATCCACTATGTGTAAATGGTGACAAAGAAAAGAAGAAGACGAACTGTTTGAGAACGAAGTATTTGCGGGCGAACTGTTGGCGAACGAACGAGCTGAATTGATTTGAGCTGGACGGAATAGATAAATAGAACGAGAACGCTTGCAAGAAAAATAAAACGATATTGTCATTTACGAGCAAAATGCGTGTAACGCAGAGTTTATTTTGTTGATGTATACTCAATTTAGGGTTAAAAATTAAATTATATTTACGTAATTTTGATGGAAAACCTATATATTTTCAATTTCATGTACTTTTTCAACTCCGTGTAACAGTAGAATTTTTTGTCGAAGAAATTTTCTCCGACCTGCACTGTGGTCACGCGTATTCTAGAGCTTGCCACTCAGAATACATTCTAGGCGTGTTATTTGGCATAGAAATATCAACTAAGTACTAATAAAAAAGAGGCAAGTAATATTCACCCTCATTCCATTTCACGATCGCGATTGGATTGATTGGATTTCACATTCCGATCGAGTTCGAATATTTTGCATTTTACCCGTTCGCCTCAAATCCTAAGGGGCGATGAATTTCGAATATCGAACTTTCATCGCAGCAGCCAGATAACTGTGAAATTAAAAGAAAAACAAAAACGGCAAATGGTTATGGAAGTTATAGTTTCTGCAAAACTGATTTATTGTGTATTCGTATACATTTGAATTAAAAGTAAAATCATGTAAAACGATATAGATTCTGATTAATAATTTTTCTCATCGAATTTTAAAGTGGAAAGCGGTCGCAGGAGGTTCTGCATAGCACAGCAACGACGCGGATATGACGGTTGACCATTTGGAGAAACGTCGTTTTGTGAACGTTACCGATGAAGGTTGCGTTAATGAATCATTTTTTGTTGCATGTCCGGATAATCGCTTCCTGGCTACATGAAACCGACAGGGTGTACAAGGTTTTGAAGGAAAAATATCCCTCACCCGAGAAAATCATCTCGAACCTCATGACATTAATCGGATGAATTGCCTACATACAACTTGTTGACCATAGCATCCCAGACGTGCCAAATGCGGTCAAGTTGACACGCCTGAAGAGTGGCAGTTTTCCGGAATTTCCCGATGATGAAGGCAAATCTTAAAAAACAACGTTGCTGCAATTCTCGCCCGGTAGCGGTTCCTTAGTGGTTATAAACCGACAAGGCGAGGTTCCTTTATTTAAAGTTAAGTATTATCAGTACTATTAAAGTGTAGTTAATAAACGTGAGATGGACACAAAAAAATATTTTTTTCATAAAACGAAAGAAAATTACGATCTCGAATCGCTCAAAAATCATCTTTGGTTTGGTTGAGAAACGTCATATACAGTGCCATAAACTGCACCACGAACGCTTCCAAATGGAATATATGTTTGTCTTTGCTGCATTCGGTGTCCATACTGCCCGTTCAACGTTTGCGCCTTCAGACTCATCGCAATTTTTAACCAGATTCTGTACTAATTGACGGAATATAACATCCGATGGGTCGCCTTGTGTTAGCAGCTCCTATAGCCGTTCTCTCACCGCTTTCAGCTTCTGTGGACTTTGAGGACAATCTGATTGGTTGTTTCTCGGAGGAATACTTTCCAGTCGGTTTTCGGCATCTCTTCGTTCACCTTGAACGGATACTGTTATACCTTGCTTGCTATCAGAATGAGGAAAGCGCGTCGCAACTTGCGCGAGAACTTGACGGTAATTCTTTTCGCTAGCTTCGAAGAAATGTGTAAACTTTCGGGCTTCCTGTTGTGCTGAAATGCATAAAGTGCTGTTACATTCAAGAAACAAAGAAATGACAATCTTACATTTAAAATTTTAAGAATAACTTTCTCAGATGGTGCCGGCACTTTTATTCCCAAGCAACGAGTTCCAACCGCGGTTATAACCCGCGAAGTAGAATTGACGCACAGAATCAATCTGCACAAAGACACACAATGTTCCATGGTTCTTCACAGCGCAGCGTCATATATCCCGGCATCCGATTGATTCATCTCGATGCGGTAATTACTACTGAGGGTCATGATTTCCACCTTCTGATTCGAGGCCGTAGTGGAATTCACTATTTCAATGCGTTGCCGTTCCACGCCAGGACCATAAAGTTCCCACAGCAAACACATGATGCGAGTTTTCTTACCGGCCCCGGATAGACCGTAGAGCATGAGATGCGAGAAGTCACCCTGGGAGCAAAGATTAATTAGATGCGTAGCTTGCGTTTTGTGGTAGTTCCATTTGGACAGCTTACGCGGTCGGTAGCAGTCAATCCAGAGAGCCATTGTACTGTATAAAGTACACAAAATATTCCTGAGCACGAAAATTTCTCTCAAATTGATCTTTTTATACACAGATAAAATAGATCGCACAAAATATAAACAGTGCCCTTTAAAAACATACAAAAGTAAATGTCATCACTTCCAGAGATGCCGGATGATTTTTTTGAATGTTTTCGACGAAAATTTGAAACGTTGATGTGTATAAATATCTGCCAGCTATCTTTGTATCTGCGAGAATCGCAAAGTAGTGTCTGAAAAAAAAGAGGTTGTTAGCGCAGGGAGCTGAATCAAGTCATAAAGAAAAGTAATAGCACATCCCTGCAGTCTGCAACTGATATATAAGGATGCAACAGGATAGAGTTTGCGACAAAAATCAAATATCAGTAAAATTGCGAACATATCTGCAAATTTGGCATCCTTGCGATGCTGGAAAACAAATTTCGAAATAATTCGAAGTCGAACGGATTGATAAATGTGCTTAATCGAAGACGAACGGGTAACAAAATGCATCATTTTGCCAATGACAAACTCGTTCGTGAACCGGAATAAGGGTGATTACGTGAAACAGCGAAGTTCCTCTAGGAACGTTAGAGCCATTTAAGCAGAAAAAGAAGAAGTAACATTCATATACTTCCTGATTATCAGAAAAAAATCTGGGGAAGCTGAGGGGATTCATGAAATATGTAAACATATAATCTTCTAGTGAGGGCAAGTTGAGGAAAAAGTTTTTTCTTTGCTTTCGATCCATTGTTTAGCCTATTGCGTGTACGTGTTATCGTAATTGATTGTTAGTGAAAATGCTGTTTTTTTATGAAACTTGATCTTACATAAAACCTGTGCTTTGTCCTAAAAGAAAATATGAAAAATTGTACATATTTTGTGCGCATCAAATTATTACATACATTACTATTGTCGGCTGATAAAGATATTTTCACAAACAGTTTGCGACTTTTAAAGAAGAAGCACCTTATCTAAATAAATCTCCTATCCAATCCAACGATATCAATAAATAGCTGTCTATTGATGTTGGGTTCCAGCTAACATTCTATGTTGTACCGCAGAAAAAAAGAGCGAGAGAATGGTTCAAAAGAACTGATTCACTAAGATGAACGGTTAGTGACTGAACCGTTCATCAATGTGAACTGTTTTGCCCATCTCTAGTTCTGAACTTCACAAATGTGTGGGGAATCATTAAACTAGGCTATCATCGGCTCACCAAGAAAATCAATGTTCAAGAATTTTGTGTGTGATTTGGTTTCGCATGACAGTAGCGAAACTATTTCCACCAAGGACGACAGCTAAGCTAATCGAGACCGGAAATATTGATAGAAAGAGTTCCTGTTGTGAAGAGCGCATAGCGGAGATAATTGTGTGTGTAAAATAATATCCGAAGTTACTAACGAGCGACTTGAGCAAAATAACAGCGTAGTTCTACGTCAACAATGTGGTCGTGTCTTAGACACAACCACCTATAATTTTTCAAATCAGAAAATTTTAATCGATTATTCATTGTAGAAAACTTTTTGATGAATTAATACATAAAACTTTATTAACACTCATAACACATTATCGTGTTGCCAAATAAGTCTGAGCATCCCTACCGTTATTTGATTTCAATAGGAGTATGCGTCGGTATGATCCGTTGCGGAGAGCTCGTACAAAACAGAGAGAGAACCACTTGTTGAATTGCATACCAATTGGGTGAGTAGAAAGAGAGCCAACAAAAAAGTTACGTTGCTTCTCTGCAAAGTACGTAGAATAGCTATTCTACGTACTTTGGCTTCTCTGCAGGTAAATAAAACACAACATCAGCGTGTTACGAAAAAAAACCGTATGATTCAAACTGTCTAATTCCAGTTCAATGGCGAGCTGTTGACCCTTTCGGAACTGAGATATTCATAAGTTTTGAACGTGGGGCTGTCCACATACCACGTGGACTGAGAAAAACATGATTTTAGACACCCACTCCCCCTCCGTGGGCAAACGTGGACATTGCTTATACCCCGTTCCCTGTTGACCACGTGGACATTCCTCCAGTTTTTGGAAGAATATCAAGAAAGTTCTATATTTTTCGCTTGAATGTCAATTCAAGTTTGTATGTTACAATTCAATGCAGGCAAACCCTTTTTTTGTGCGCACAAAAAAAATTGAATAAAAAAATCGTACAAAACATCATCAGTAGCTTTAAAAAATCGTGTTTGGTACACAACTAGAAAAAAAGCTTTTTTGTTGTAGATAAGGTTCGCATAAAAAAAGTTTCCCCAAGAAAATAACTCAAATCCACGCCGTTCACCGTTTGGTGGAATGATGGGAATGATTTGAGAAGCGGATAATTTAGACGCAAATATGATTTTCATACTGAAATGCATATAAAACACCGGAAAAAACTAAATGGACGATAACTTCGTCGAATATGCTTCTTCTCATATACCGCCCAAAAAAATCGCACAAGAACAGAAAATCGCACAAAAAAAAATTGCACAAAAAACACCGTATAAAAAAAGGTTTGCATGTATACTTTTTTTTCAAAATAATCCGCCAAATGTTTTACAAAAAAGTGTTTCCAATGTTTTTTACGGAAATTTAAACAGACCAAAAAGTAGAACTTTTTTTTTATGCGGGTATTGACATAATGTAATATACGAAACGTAGGAGTTTGTCGTTTATTCAGCCAAGGTCCGAACTCATCATGAATATCCGTTCAATGATGAAACAATCGAATTAATCTACCTAGAAGAGATATTGTGCTTTTCAGCAGTATAAACGGTCAGCTTTTGGTTCCAGTCAACTTCTGGACAGTCCACAGACAGTTGATGATTTGATTTCCGTTTATATACGCAGGGCATTCCTTAGGAATAAAATAAACAAACTTTTCACAATCAATCTCACTCCCACTGGCAACTGTCCGTTTTACCCCACGAGTACAATTATTTCAATAATTAAATTTTTCCACTTGAAAATTAATTTACTTTTCCGTACGTACCTAATATTCTTCTCTGTTTTGTTAACTTACAAATCGAAATATAACAATCAGAAAATTGAATTTTGAAATTAAACCGCTAAAAATGCTTAACTGTTTGACAGCGATTTGACTGCGGATTTTATTTTTCGGGAACATATGGGGGATACAGATTTAAAAAGGCTAGATTTTATCGCTTATTGCTCATCCATTTTTCTATGGATTTAAAAAATGGCACTTGAAAACCTGAAGCTTTTATAAATATACCCAAACTCATTCGCATTTTGGCATATTTTGCTCCGCACTCAAACGGTTAATATCGAATCCGCAAAAATTACATACATGCGCGGAATCATATATATTTTCGGTTTTTGTTTCACTTTTCCAAATTTGATCAGTATTCATTGTCATAGGGTGGTTTGAATATTATAGTAGGACGGATTCTCATCAACAGAAATTTATAATTCATAATGCAAATATAAACATCAACCAGCTGTTCATATTACCTCCACCGTACATCTTATCCGCATCTCCCCTATGAATGAGTTGAGTTTTTTGAAAATCGAAAAACCACCCAAGGAATTTTTTTTTGTTTTGGATGCCAATAAAAATAGTTATCTCGATTTTTTTCGGAACTTGCTGCGTAATGACGCAGACTCAGACGTTAAATTTGAGTTTTTTTTTGAAAATCGAAGAATCACCGAAATCGGGGTTTTCAAAAAAAAATTTGATGCTAAATGTCTTATAATTGCACAAAACGTCGATATTCACTGTTATCTCGAAAACAAAATTTTTTTGGCACTCGGTCGTTTTTTCATCTGAAAAGTCGATTTTTCACAATTTTATTTTTAAATAACAGTAAATTGTTAATACGCCCGTCGATTTGGCGATCCCCTCGTACAGTAAACAGTAGCAATGTAACTGCTTACCTATCGATCGTCCAGTCTGCTTGACCATCACGTAACAATCGTGATCTGTCAGCGGACGATGATCAGCATTTCTTTATCTGCGACGAGCACAAAAGAAAAGATTACTTGCAAAAATCCTTAAGTTATACGATCCTGTGCCTGATAATAATTTCTAAAAACTATTGCTAGTGCTTATATACCTAAATTACCTAAAATTATTAAATATTATAGATAATACTAGGATATAAAACTAATACTAGGATAAAAAGGTAACAAATACGTTGAGTTTTACCAATTTATCTTAAAACCTAGTGCCCTTAAAAATAGGTAGACTAGAAACTAAGAAGAAATTATCTACATCTATTGCTTATTATACTACGCTAAACCTACAATTTACCACATCGGTGAGAATCGAACATTAAACCTATTATACCATTCTTTATATATACAATTTACAAATTTACAATATAAAGGGTGTGTCACATCAAATTGCATCACGGAAAAAACGCTGTAGAAATTTAATTTTTAGGAATTATATCTTCAGCTTTCGCTTATAATCAGATAAGAGTGTATAGATCACGTTGGCCATGCTTCACTGTCAATTTTTCGTAAATTTGGAAAAATGTCGTCGAACGAAAAAGAGCGTCGTGAATTAATCCTGTGCACTCATTTCGAGAATCCGGAGTTGTCACATCGGGACATCGGTAAGATGCTGGGAATCGCGGTCATATGCCGCGATTGACGTGAGCCGTTGACACAGCGTGCGGCGACTCCGCGATGAATCGTCGCGAAAACACTTTTCGCATTGATTATGCGAACCTCCCCGGAATACGCAAAAATCCACGAATTCTGTGGTACGATACTAAAGTTGAAGCAAGGAGAAGTAACACGCATACAATGTAGTAGGACGCTCGGGTGCGCATTCATCAAGGTCACTAGCCCCGAGCTAGCGAAAAAAATATGTGACGAGAACGACAACCAACACGAGGTGAATGTAGATGGGAAAAAGCACCGTCTACGAATCACGATGGAGGACGGAGCGGTCGAAGTAAAATTGTTTGATCTTTCCGAGAGAGTCACTGACCGAAGAATCGCTGAGTTTCTCAACAGATATGGAGAAGTGATATCGATACAGGAGCAAGTATGCGGCTCTGACTTGTTCTTTCCGGGTATATACACAGGTACCCGTGTTGCAAAGATGGTGGTGAAGAGAAACATCGAATCGTGGGTAACGATCGATGGAGAGCGAACACTCGTGTCCTATTTTGGGCAACAACAAACATGTCGTCACTGTCGTGACTTTATCCACAATGGGATCACATGCGCACAAAATAAAAAACTGCAGGTCCAGAAGTCATATGCTGATGCTGCAAGACAGCCTGCTTCAGAAACACGAGCGACCACATCGAAGTTGTCGACAAAAAAGCAAGATTTATCGAAACCATCAAGTTCCAAGCCACAATCGAGACAAAAACAGCAGCTGCTAATGCCTCCACCGAATTCCATTGATTTGGAATCCGAAACGGAATTATCAGCACAACACGCATCATCAAGTGCGACTAAGCCATCGGGCAGCGGGTCAATAAGCGATAGACTAGTTCAGCGACCCCCTGCTAGCGGCGGAGTGGATCGCGAAACTGCTAGTGGTAAACCCGATGGCAACGCAACCGACACGTCGTCGACATCAGTTTCAAACCGAAGACTTAGCTTCTCAGCAAACATAACAGCACCATCCGCACTACCTAGTGCGACTCAGCCATCGGACAGTGGGTCACTGAACGATACACAAGTCCAGCAACTCCCTGCTAGCGGCGGAGTGGTTCGCAAAACCGCTAGTAGCAAATCCGATGGCAACGAAACTGACTCTTCATCCACCTCACTCTCGACCCGTAGACTTCGTGTAAGACCGCTGGGAAAAAAACGGCGAGAAGGAAGCGATGATGAGCGAGGAGAACCAATGACACAATGAATCAGTTCGTCAGCTACAACATCGCGACTGTGAATATAAATACAATCACAAATTCTACTAAACATGACGCGCTACGAACCTTTGCCCGCACGATGGACCTCGACATCGTCTTCTTGCAAGAGGTCGAGAACGAACATCTGAGTCTTCCCGGTTATAATGTAGTATGTAATGTTGACCATATGAGAAGAGGGACGGCAATAGCGCTTAGACAACACATTCAGTTCTCACACGTCGAGAAGAGTCTAGATGGTCGCCTCATCGCACTGAGAGTACAGAATACGACGCTATGTAATATTTACGCACCATCGGGAACAGCTTTGCGTGCCGAAAGAGAGCGATTCTTCAACGGTACGATCGCATTCTATCTTCGACATAACACTGAGCACGTCATACTAGCCGGAGATTTTAACTGCGTGCTTCGGCCAAGTGACGCTACACACTTCAACACGAGTCCCGCTCTACAAGCAACGGTGCGGCAACTACAGCTGCATGATGTATGGGTTAAATTATATCCTTCAACCCCCGCACCCACATATGTTACATACAACGCAGCTTCCAGGCTGGATCGCTTGTACGTCAGCAATGGACTGTGCGAGCAATTACGAAGCGCAGCTACTCACGTTTGCTCCTTCTCCGATCACAAAGCTTTGACAACACGAATTTGTCTCCCTCCCCTCGGTCGAGCGCAAGGTAGAGGCTTCTGGTGTTTACGTCCACATCTACTAACACAAGAGAACATGGAGGAGTTTAAAATTCGGTGGCAATTCTGGACCCGCCAACGAAGAAATTTTAACAGTTGGATGACATGGTGGCTATCATGTGCGAAGCCAAAAATACGCTCATTTTTTCGATGGAAATCCCGAGAATCATACAACGAATTTTACGTCAAACATCAACGGTTATATGACCAGCTTAGACTTGCTTATGACAATTATTACCAAAATCCTCATATGTTAACGACCATCAACCGACTCAAAGCGCAAATGCTCGCGCATCAGCGATCTTTCGCGCAAAACTTTATGCGCATAAACGACACAATTATAGCTGGAGAAAATATCTCCACATTCCAGCTAGGGGAAAGGCGGAGAAAAAAAACAACTATAACGAATATGCGAAATTAGAGTGGCGAATTGCTGCGAGGTTCCGAAGCAATCGAACAACATGTGTTCGAGTACTTCAAGGGATTCTATGCAGCGCCGGAAGAGAACAACGAGTCGAGAGAAAGCTTTGAGTGTGACAGAGTAATACCTTTAGATAACGAACCGAATTTCGCTTTAATGGCAGAGATAAGCACGGAGGAGATATACACATCAATAAAAGCGTCAGCAGTTAGAAAATCCCCTGGAGTTGACGGGCTACCAGTAGAGTTTTATAAGAGAGCTTTCAACGTCATCCACAGAGAGTTGAATCTGGTGATGAATGAGGCGATAGCAACACAGTTCCCCTCAGACTTCACAAGCGGCATAATCGTGCTAGTTAGAAAGAGAAATAATAACGACACCGTGCGGGCCTTCCGACCGATTACTCTGCTAAACGTAGATTATAAACTACTGAGTAGAATTATGAAAGTCCGATTAGAACATGTGCTCCAAAACCATCGGCTGCCGAGCGGAGCACAAAAATGTTGCAATCCCGGTCGCAATATATTCCAAGCTACTCTCGCTCTTAAAGACAGGATAGCAGAACTGATCGCCGAAAAGGAAAACTAATATCATTCGATCTCGATCATGCGTTCGACAGGGTCTCGCATACATTTCTCCACCGAACCATGCGGTCGCTCGGTATCAATCAGAGTTTCGTCGGGTTACTGCAGCGGATTGCCGAACGTTCTACGTCTCGGTTGTTGATAAACGGCCATCTCTCACAAAGTTTCCCAATCGAGAAATCGGTTCGACAGGGCGATCCATTATCGATGATGCTATTCTCGCTGTATCTTCATCCACTTCTCACACAAGTGGAGCGTATTTGTGATGGTAATGACCTGTGTGTAGCTTACGCAGATGACATCAGTGTGGTGACAACATCTACACAAAAAATCGAACAGATCAATGAAATGTTCTGTAAATTTGAATTTATCGCTGGGGCTAAGCTCAATCGCCAAAAGACGGTATCTATCGATGTGGGAGCAACCGATGGAAATCTATGGACAGTGCCTTGGCTTCAGACAAAGGAGACGGTGAAAATTCTAGGCATCGTCTTCACTAACTCTCTGCGGGAAATGGTGAAGCTGAATTGGGATGCGCTAGTTTCCAAAATAGCGCAAAATATTTGGCTTCCTTCTCAACGGACCCTAAATTTATATCAGAAGATAATGCTTTTAAAAACGTTCATTCTTTCGAAGACTTGGTATGTGGCATCGATAATCTCACCGTACAGTATTCACACAGCAAAAATAACTGCAACAATGGGTTCGTTCCTGTGGAAAGGGTTGCCAGCGCGAGTGCCGATACAGCAGCTTGCGCGAAGCATAGAGCAGGGCGGACTGAAATTGCAACTGCCAGCGCTAAAATGTAAGGCGCTGCTGATTAATCGGCATTTACAAGAGATTTCATCCATCCCGTTCTATTACTCCCTCCTCACACAAACGAATCCTTCTTCAGCAGATTTCCCATGCCTGAGACAAATTCGTCAGCAAATGTCGCTGCTTCCAATTCCGATCCAACAAAATCCCTCTAGTGAAACTATAATCAAATACTATATTGAGCAGAACGAACTGCCGCGGATAGAACGAAAACATCCAGGACTCAACTGGAGTCGAATATGGCGCAACATCGCATCGAAACAAATTTCATCGGGACATCACAGTGCATTGTACCTAATAGTCAACGAAAAGACACAGCACAGAAAACTAATGCACACCATACAGTGGGCGGATGGAGCGAACTGCTTCATTGCAATGCAATGGAAGAGACATTAGCGCATAAAATAAGCGAGTGCCCTCGAGTTGTGGCAGCTTGGGCAAGAATGCAGTGGAAAACGGCAGATATCTTGGGAGGATGGCAACAACTATCGTGTGGAGACTTACTGAGACCGTCATTGAATCGTATAGGGAAAATTAAAAGAGATGAATTATTAAGAATCTTTAGTAACTATGTGAGTGCTCCCTTGGCCGAGTGGTTAGCGTCATAACTAACATGCCGGGTGTTCGGGTTCGATTCCCGTTCTGGTCGGGGGAATTTTTCGTCAAAGAAATTTCCTCCGACTTGCACTGTGATCATGCGTATTCTAGAGCTTGCCACTCAGAATGCATTCAAGGCGTGTTATTTGGCATAGAAATCTCAACTAAGTACTAATAAAAATGACGCAAGTAATACTACGTTGAGACGGCGAAGTTCCTCTAGGAACGTTAGTGCCATTGAAGAAGAAGAAGAAGAAGAAGTAACTATGTGAAATTCATAAATGACACTAACGGAATCATAGATATTGCAAATATGGAATTTTATTTAGATATGAATTAATTATGTAATTTTTTATGTACAGAATAAACTTGAAATTGCGAAAAAAAAAATCGTCCAATCCACGGTCAGCAGAGTACTAAAACGATACTTCGAGAACCTAACCATCGACCGGAAGGTGAAAAACGGCAAAAATGGATGCTCCGTCAGTGAAAAAGGTCACAAGCGCGTAGTTAAGCAGTTTAGACGTGATCCGAGAAGTTCGGTCCGGGATGTCGCCAATAAGCTGAATTTGTCAAGTTCATTCGTCCAGCGGACCAAGCAGCGGGAGGGCCTGCGTACATACAAGGTTCAGAAGGCTCCTAACCGCGACGAAAGGCAAAACATGGTGGGGAAGACGCGAGCCCGGAAGTTGTACACCGAAATGCTGACGAAGCCGCATTGCCTGGTAATGGACGACGAAACCTACGTCAAAGCGGACTTTCGTCAGCTGCCGGGTCTGTTGTTCTTCTCCGCAGAGGACAAATTCAGCGTTCCGGAGGAGATTCGCAAGCAGAAACTATCCAAGTTTGCCAAAAAGTACATGGCGTGGCAAGCGATCTGCTCTTGCGGAAAGCGGAGCGCCCCCTTCGTGATGATCGGCACGGTAAACGGGCAGGTTTACCTTAAGGAGTGCCTACAGAAGCGCTTACTACCACTATTGAAGCAGCACGAGGGCCCGACCATCTTCTGGCCGGATCTCGCTTCGTGCCACTATTCAAAGGACGTGTTGGAGTGGTACGAAGCCAACGGGGTCACCTTCGTGCCAAAGGAAATGAACCCGCCCAACGCGCCGGAGCTTCGCCCAATAGAGAAATATTGGGCGATTATGAAGCAGGCCCTCCGGAAGAACCCAAAAGTTGTCAAATCGGAGGCGAACTTCAAGAGAAAATGGATTTCTGTTCAAAAAAAACTACAACCTGACGTTGTACAGAACCTTATGGACGGGGTAAAGAGGAAGGTGCGAGCATACGGGCTTGGGCTCGAAGTATGAATAAAAAGAAAATGCCAAAAGTTGTTTAATAGTTTTTATTTTACTGTCTAAAATTATCAAAAGGATCGGTCTACTGGGCGAATTTCTACAGCGTTTTTTCCGTGATGCAATTTGATGTGACACACCCTTTAGAGCAAATTAGGTATATTGACATAACCTTGAATTATTATGTGGAAGAGAAGTTGAATTACTAAAAGTAAGTGAATTAGATTCGAAATTATGTATTGAAATATTTATTGTATCTATCATTCCTGTAGGAATTTATAACTCGATATACTCTCAGTAATAAAGTTTATGAATTCGGTTAATTCTGGCCCGCGACTATTCTTCCAACAGTAAATAGTTCTACAAGTCTAGCGTTCTCAAATTTGATCCCAGTTCAGCGGGCGCCTTGCAGCAGCCTCAGTCTGCGCTGGAACACTCGGACCAATTCGGTGCCATAACGAACGCGTACGGTCAGGGGATCGTATGCGAAAGCGATCCTCGCATTACCCGTGCCACACTACAATCACTCCAAGCGTTGCACGAGCGGTGGGTACCAGAAGGGTTTCTTCCGCGATAACTTACTTCAGTCGTTCGAGGCTGCCATCATCAGGGCGTTGGCCGCGCCGGAGGGAATTACGAGCTGTTGCTGTCGGTGTTGCACAGCCTATGAGAAGTGGATATGAAGCTCCTGCATGGAACCTTCACCGGGTTGGTTTCCCGAAGGATTCGAAACTGGTCGAGAATGTTTGCCTTGCTTCGGACTATCCAACTTTCGCGCACCGCATGAATCCGCTCGTCCAGGATACCAAGTGCGGCCAGCTGAATTAAACCGCTTAATTTCGATCCCCTTTGCCGAAGTAGCCTGGATAGTTTTATAGAAACTATCAATCGCTGTAGATTTTCTCTCATCCATATTCTCACACACACCCTTTCTCCAGCTTGCGTTTCATCGTTAGAGCCCAATGTGGGTTCTAAACCGATTGCGTAAAGCAACAACAAAAAAATAAAAGTAGCTGAAATCGAAACGCGTGGGGCAGAACTGAAATTCACGAAATATCATTTTTTACTAAAATTTATAACGCGATAAAGGGTGCGACCTATGGTCGTTGGGTTAGTCAACTATCACGCGAATAATATGTGTGCGTATACGTATTCCGCGGGACCTGAGTAACAGTATCGTCAAATCGCTCTTCTACAACGGATAGTCTTTAGCAGGTAGGTTAGGTTAAGGTCGATTTTTTTTAGTGGGAAAATTAGGATTTTCCATGTTTCATATTTTTATTTTTGTTAGCTCCTACTACTATCCATAACCAAATGTAGAGTTTGTTTTGAGGTTGTGTTGTGTTAGACATAAACATTAAAAAAAACCATAAAATTCAAAATTGAAGAGTTTGAACGAAGCGATTACAGTAGAACCTCGATTATCCGCGAGCGGTTGATCCGCGATGTGGATTATCCGTGAAAGCGAGTTGCCTAGTAATTCTATAAACATTCCCGAAGTTTGCCATTGAGTGGTAGGGTCTTGCGCTTTTGTTTTGGCCATGACTTTCACATTATCTGAACATTGATGTACACAACCTTACAGATGGATATTTTAATGCTTTCTGTATTGATGAAACATAGTTCATTGCGTTATCCGCGATTTTCGTTATACGCGGTGACCTAGCACGACTATTCCGCGGATAATCGGGGTTCTACTGTATATGGATTTTATATTTGAGTAATTACTACATATGATGTCGTGAGAATTTAATTTTATGAAATCTAACCTTCAGAGTCAGAATCAGAATTATAATTCTTGCTTCGCTTCAAGTCTATCCAGCTTTCTGTCATATTTTGCAACTTTCAAGACTAGTTTTATTGTATTCTATAGTTGTTAACTGATTAGAGCTATACACAATTGAAAAAGGAAGTAGTATTACATATATGGTTTCCTCCAATAAACTAAACCCGATATGGGTTAAATTATATATATACAAGTATTTTCAATACAGATAATTTCCAGGAAATTCTAGGACCTAGTGAGCAATAAAAATGCTTGATATAAATATCGACGTTTCGTGCAATTATAAGATATTTGGCATCAATTTTTTTTGAAAACCCCGATTTCGGTGATTCTTCGATTTTCAAAAAAAAACCCTAATTTTACGTCTGCGACACTAGTAAATGAAGACCGATTGAACTCATATTTTGCACTGAGTATATTATCGTGCAAATCAACATTTCGCAGCAAGTTCCGAAAGAAAAATCGAGATAACTTTTTTTATTGACATCCAAAACCATATTCTGAAAAAAATTAAGTCCCAGAGTGTTGATTTTTGACAAAACAAAATTTCGAGATGACAGTACTGCCCATGTTTGTATAGGAGACGTAAGCGAACAAAAGCGACTTTTTCGCCATTTTGCATCCTACGCAATGTAATACGTTTGCTCAACATGCAAACAAACATTTTTTGTTCGAAAACATTTGAGCAATTTTGAAAAAACCTTTCCGAAAAATCACTGTCTGTCCGCATGACAGACGTGGTTCCATACAGCTTTCATACATCGTTCGAAAATCAACAATTCTAAGTATTATCTAAATCTACATTTGAATCACATTCTTTGTAGAGTCCAAATATGCCTATCACGATAGTGGCTTATTACTTAGTGTTTCCTAATAGATGAATATAAGAAACCATTGAAACACTGCTCATATAATTACTATTTCTCGTACACTGCACTGAACAATGAACAAAGAGAAGCAATTGTGTTTTCTAATGCTAGAACTATCTAAATGTCTGAATTTGAATCTTCAAATAGATAATGAAATAATCAGATCAGTAATATTGGTTCTTAGCATTATAACTCCTCGGATTCGACATCGAGTTATTCCACATACTCAGCATTTACTCATACCGTTAGTGTAAGTCACTCCACCATCTTTATGTGATTGTGTCAAATTTCTCATCGTGATATCGGTAATTACAAATTGCAAATTACCAACATTGCGGATTCAATTAATTGAAAAACATGAGCCTGCTGTTCTTATCATATCCCAGAGTATTTAGGAAAATAGTACTATTCTAGACTCGCAACAAATCCAGAGTACCTTTTCCAGCAATTTCACTAAATTTCTTCCAAAATTTCTTGATTTTATCCTAAAACAACTGAAACCACTGACGGAGACGTGGTGATTACGTCTAGCTATGTGAACAAATGTTCATTGAAACGATTGATTGTCCGCATAAATAGACGTAAGCGTTTTCCAAATGGAAAAAATATATTTTATTCCGCAAAATTTCCTAGGCCCTTTTTTGCCGATAATATCCTTCAACTGGACAGATTATTTCATTGGCCATGCAAGGTTACGCTTGTAACAACAAAATTGCGTTTTCCCAACACTAATGGTGTTGGTGATTACGTCTCCTATGCAATCATGGGCAGAGTAGATCTCGACGTTTCATGCAATTTTAAGACATTTGGCATCAATTTTTTTTCGAAAACCCAGATTTCCTTTACTCCCCCTTAGTGTGATTTTTCGATTTTCAAAAAACTCAAACTTTGACCGCTTTGCGCCACTCTCCCTTAAGTACGATTGAGCTAATATTTTGCATAGGATGTTTTTCCGAGGAAGTAAACATTTTGTAAAGGGTAACTTTTTAAAATTTTGTGGTCGATTGTTTCTCATACATTCATTGGCACCCTAGTGTTCACGCATTACATATTAACTGACTTCAAGACAGCGTACCGGTAGAGTGGGCCGCGAGACACGATTGTCACAACCCAGCAAACATTAAATCGTATAATTTTGCACGTACCAAGTCTTACAAGAAATCCGGAAAAATCATAATCGCATATAATATCAATCAAAGTATGTATCGTGTATATTTGAAATCGCATTAAATGTAAAAACTCGATTTTAAATACCATTATCAAATTAAGTCGCAATTCGGTATAATAAACATCAATTTTATGATGCACATTGTCGTAAAATATATTTAATCCGCATCATATGCGTATATTACGCTGATGCAGTTTGTGTCTCGTATAAGCGTATAATTTAAATCGATTCAGTACTGTAGTGAATCGTGTTGCATGCTGAAGAAAATCATGAAACAGTGAATCATATTAGATCCTAATAAAGAACATATTACATCATATTGAAATGTCAATGAAATGCTGATGCACTCGAAAGTTTTAACCGCTGTTGAATTAAATTTCAGATAGCCGCGCGAGATAGCTGGTGGATGATAATCCAGACGACCGGAGTTCGAACCCACATCGGAGCAGTTTTCACCAAACATCAATCTGTGCCATTTCAAACATTCATATTCCACTCCCAACACAAGTCAATCAAACAATTATTATTTCTACAAACATAAATACTCGTATATAAAAATAGCGATAGCCTCGCGACTATAATAAACATTTCACGAAAATATTTTGCGCCATTTGTTTTTTTCTATGTCTGTAATAAATCGTATATGAGTATGGCAAAAGTCGCTATTATAGCTGGTCAAAGTTGCATATTCATCCAAACAAATTCGTTAAGCATTTGCCATGTATATATATGGCCTCCACTTTTGCATGCATATGCCAGTTAGGCGCATTATATGCCAACCAAATTTTAGGGCATATGATGTTATATATACGCTTGTTATGCGATTTAATGTTTGCTGGTAACGGTCGTTCAACAGCTTGGCTTCTCCGACGACATCGGGCTTTCTTCGGATCTTCGAAGAATTCTACGATCGAATCGGGTACATCGTCGTACTAAACTGATCCTGTACCAGATGCCGATTAGACCGGTTGTTCTCTAGAGGCATAAAACGTGGACAACAGAGTAAGTTGAGGTGATTTGGACGTACGGGATGATTTGGAACACCCCTTTATCTCGAAAAGGACGTCTCAACTTGGATTTTTTATAATGTCATCTTTTCTTAATGTTAAATTGTATGTACCCAACGTAAGAAACTTTGGTAAAATTTGACGGGTGAGGAGAATCGGTAGCATGAACAAAACAAGCATTTTGGATGTAAGAAAATGTAAGTTTTTCGATCGTGTATGTATGTTTTATAACAACAAATGAAATAAATTGCATTGCAATTTTTGCATGCTGTGTGGGGTGAATTGCTACAGGGTATGCTACATGTTGGGTAACGCCATCCTTTTGTACCATAAAATTTCGTTGCTGAAAACAACCCATTGTATGGTCATTGTATGGCCAAGATACCTAGTATCGCTCCCAGAACACTGTCACCGATTGAAATCTTATCTTGAATTACTTTACATGAACATAAGTATCAAATTTTAATGTCCAACAATCATCTCTTTTATTTTATTATATATTTGGTAGTTGAAGCTTGATATAATGATTAAACATTATTGATTGAGAGATGATTGACAAGTGTAGCTCAGTATACAATGTGAATTTTTTTTCATTAAGGCCGTATTGGTTTGGAAATATTTGGCGATTTGCTTAGGCAGTCGAAAATGCCCCCACTTACCGTACTGGTAGAGAACCAGTGCTTTCTTGAGGTTTTCGAACGAAAAGTGTTACGATCAATTTTCGGCGACGTTCAGACATCGTAGATGCTAGAAAACTGAATTAAAATAGCGTTTCAGAGAACCATCTATCGTTCACATCGCCAATTCAATTGGGGAATCCAATTTTCGATCACTTTCTGAAGCAATGGAGGTCGTATATCTGTGATAACGTATCAGATGTTGTCTTCCAAGGTGTCAATCGTCTGCGTCTTATCGGCGTAGACTAGAGACTTCATGCTGCATCACAGAAAACAGTCAAATTGCATGATTCTGTAGACCAGTTCATAAGTTCATTACGCGAAATTTATTCGTTCGTCGAACGGTTTCTTTCAACAGACACAGGGTGTGGCATAATGCGCTGTCTTGTTAAACCACAGTTCAAAAACAGTGGGTGATCATAGCCATGTAGTGGTCTCTATTAATTGTTGCCTTCTGGTCGGCTTAAATTTTGATGAAGAACGAATCAATGTCTCCACCAGCCCATAAAGCACACCAAGCGTCGTCACGCACTTTATGAAGCCTTTGACCATAGTTAGAATTCATTAGGTTTAACTCATATGTGGTTCCCTCGCTCTAGAGGTGAGCGATGAGCTTACCAATGTTTCGATTCCCGTTCGAGTCAGAAATTCTATTGCCATCGATCGTTTTTCTGGCTTGCACTAGTTAAGGGGAACTGTTTAGGGTGTGATGGGATGAGCTATGGATATTTCCAGTCCCCAAGAAAAGCCACAAAAACCCGCGTCCCAGTTCTGGTAGTACTCGAGACGTAAAACAGCAGTGTCTCTTCTCGCTGTAAAGCATTAAAGTGGTGATGAATATGCTATTCAGTGTGGTGCAAGACACTTAGGGGGCCTGGAACTATTGAGGGTGTAACTGAGGGTTTCGGCACTCGATGGCACCCACAAAACTCTCTTCAAAAATGCCTCAGGGTCGGCATACGCTCTCTTATTTGCGGTAGGGTAAAACCGCGCTTTTTTAACACTTTCGGTCTGACACACCGACGCGAGTATAGGAGTAACTTTTTGGACAAGTGCCTTTTTTCATATTCTAGAATATTGTTGAATGAAATGTATAAATTAATGTTAGTTGCGTGGAATATTTATTGAATATAATGTATAAGATCATCACCGGACTATTCTTATTTGATTTCAGTGTCTTTTGTAACTGGATTGAACGGATCCATATATTAGCTATTCGTCGTTAGAGTCATACGTTCAAAAGCAAAATATAAATGTCTGACTTTCGTATAGTTATTCGCTAAATATAATGGTCATACATATACACACTTGTGAAAGAATTTCACTTGTGGAAGAATAGTAAACAGTAAACTATAAACTAATCGGTAGCTTATGGTAATTACAGTTACATTTTCGGGGATATTTTTTTATAATGGACAATATCGACAAGAAAACAAGAAAAAGAAAAGGAAGTTTCTTTTATATCATCTTTTTATGTCCCATCTAAAAAAAGGCATTAATTTTTAGTTTACCAAGAAAACAGAGACAAAGAATGTTAGAAATTTGCAAACTTTATATTCCAGAACCTTTATCATCTAGTAATTATGTAGAAGGTCGTTATACATTCTTCTCTTCGATAAAAGACTCGAAAAAAATGCAACAACTGCATTAAATGTAAAAAATATGTTTGTTTCGAGCATGCAGTTATGCTATGTTCTGATTCTTACTCCAATGAAACCACAATCGATTAATACGTTTTTATGTTATTTTATTGCTGTTTATACTTCCATGAATTATATTCAGTTGCCTACTTTTAATTGTTAACAGTGAAAAATTCGAATTTCGTTATTTGTATTGGAGCATCAAAAATTACTCTATTTTGAGGAGGCTGAATTAGATGACTATTAAAACATAACAGAGACGACGAAAACATATTTTTTGGAGTTTTTTCATTCAATCATACCCTTTTCTTCAAAAAAAATGTCAATAAAGCCTGAAAAATACACAATGGCAACATTACAGAGAAGTTCAATTTTCGGTCTGTGACACCGTGCGTGAGTATACGTGTTATGATTTTGCACGCGAGTACAGGAGGGCTAATTCACGATTGCACCTTTCTTTCGATCTTCTTAAAACCCCGGATCGATTCTTCCATTTTTCACCAAACTCTTTTATTCGCGCTAACAATCCGCTTTCAGGCGCGAATCTCCTTTTCTTTCCATAAAGATCGACCGTTCGGCTCGAAGGTTTCTTTTCAAGTCCTCTTTATACTTTGTCAATCTTGGTCGTCACCTCTCGACCTGATCATTACCCTTATGGTAACTCACTCAATTTCCAAGTTCAAACGATATTAATTGAACGAAAAGGTAACTGTAGCCGTTTGGACAATCTTCAATATCCGTCACGGAATTCATGAAATGGAAGATCACTGGAACAAATATAAAATATTGCGGGAAATAGCATTAAAAAATCTCGTGTTTTTCTTATTGAAATGTTATGTATATTTCTTTCCACTAAAATAAAGTGACCAGATGGTCAGAGGTCTAACACGGGACACAAAAAACAAAACGTCATGTATATGGGCCCTATTCCAGAAAACGAGACGAGCAGACGAGCGCTCGTCTCGTTTTTTTTCATATTCCAGAAGCCGAGCTCGACTAAAAACAGGCGAGTAGCTCGTCTGGCTCGACGACCATTTGGCCGCGCTCGTCGATGAATCAGTCGAATCGTCTAGTTTGTTTGTTGTGTTTGTTCACCTTGTTGATTGAAAGCATCGGTATTCTTCTGCTCCGCCCTTATCTTCATAAATTGTTTCACGGTTAAACTAGTATTGCATAAGCAATTTATGTTTTCAACTGCAACCATCAAATTCAATTCAGTAATTGCAAGATTTTACAGATTTCCAAATGGGCCTCTTCCAAACAACACAACTAAATGTAAACATTGAACTCATATCCAGCTAGGTAGTGCGGACTGAATCAAAACGGCTGTCAAAAAAGATCCAATTGAAATGTCAAAAGAGATCCAACGATCAGGAGTGTTATTTTTCTTATGATAATCAACACTATAAAAAAGGTATTGTTATCAAATGCAAAAATAATTAAACTTATAAAATGAACGAACTTCATTTTTCCGTCAATTGTTTAATTGGCCATTGCATCTCTGAAAGAGAATCTCATATTGCAAGGTATCAGAACTTGACCGAATATCAACAAACTACAAATAACGCTTAGTTCACTCCAACATGCTCCGCCAACGGATTGGATGATAGTTTTTGCTGTACAAGGACAGCACACCAGTTCGATTAAAGACAGAGTGTACGCAACAGCAGCAAATTTGAAGCAGAATTTAAGAAGAAATTTAAGTGCTTGTATAATTTCATGTATATTTCTATAGTATTAAGTAAAATACAATGTACATAGTTATAGTAGTTTAAGTGTGTGTGTTGTATTTTGTCTCCGATGAAACGAGTCCCTCAATCTGCTACAGTGATGTGAATTTCCATGCGAATGGAAAATCCCCGCTGCATCACTGCAATGAAGGCAGTCTGCATCGCGCCCACGGGGGGATTTTGGGTTCTCACGTTGGGCAATCCGCATAAAGGCTGCTTTGGTATCTCGCAGCGGGATTAAGTAGCAGTTTTCACAGTCCACTGCATTAAGACGCTATCAAAATAATCCTGAAAATGTGTATGAAAGGTTTGCTACACTTTTGGTTTCCAATAATTCAAACATCGTACTTACTCCACTGATACGCGAATCCTTATTCGGAACTAGTTTGTCGTCTCCGCAAAAATCAACCCAGTGCGTCTGTAAATACGTTTCCGAAGCTATAAGAGCTAACGCGAACATTTTCACTCGTATTCGGGCAGCCTTTCACTGAGCAACGCATTTTTAATGTCCACTTTCCCTGATATAATTTTTCTCCGAACGAAATAAAAACAAACGAAGTCACAGTCACGTAAATGTTTACTCCTGTGATTTGAAAACATTCGATGAAAAGTGGAAAGAAGAGTTGCCAGATGATTTTTAAAAAAAGGCTGTAAACATATGAGAAAGTCTGTTAAAAATGTGGAAATGTCTGTAAAAGCGTGCGAATCTGTAGAAATCTCTTTTAATGTTAATTTTTCCAGATTCATTGATACTTTGTACATCGCGATGCACGCTAGATTGTCTTTTGTATATTATTGTATATTTTGTATATGTACATCTTTTATATATACAGCCATTCCATGCCAAACCGATATAGTGGTTCTCAGATTTCAATGAAAAGTGGTAGTTTTGTTCTTTATCGCAAAACATTAAACCCTTTTTTTTCGTTAGGGTGACCATTTCCATTTTAGGGTGGTCCGAAAAATCATTTTTCCCCAGTTTTTCCCAAAACTGACTTTTTTCAAAAAATCATAAATTTGAATCATTGAACCGATTTAGATTATCGACATATCTAATTGAAGCCAAAGAGCTAGTTTTTCATTAAAATATAATATATTGAAATTGTAAGGAAAAAAAAGGATTTTGTTTTTGTACTTATCGATTGTATTTTTTTATTATTTTGAACTAGAGGGCGCTATATATTTTTTATACTTTTCTTGAAAGCTTGTTATACATAACATATCTCGATTTCAGAGATGCTTTTTTTTCGTTATTGAGATATGATTTTTTAAAGTTAACCGGTGGTCCGAAAAATCATTTTTCCTCTTGAGAACCACTTTATTGGCATGAAATGGCTGACAGACCTGTAATGCGACACGTTTAATTGGGCATTTTTACCTTTAATTGGACGTTTTTGTAAACATCAAGTTCGGGGCCTAAATTATGGTCCCAAATTGAAAGTCCCAACCAGGCGTCGACACTGTATCACTCTCATCGCCAATGTCTAATTACAAGTCAAAATAGCCTCCAATGCGACACTGAGTGGTGCCTCGGCATGTCGCATTAAATGTGAATAACTGTATATACACATACTAGCTCACCCGGCGAACTTCGTCCCGGGTCAGCTAGTAAATGTAGTATATGTCATATCATTATTGTTTTGATATGAATTCTATAGAACGAATTTCGAAACTTTTCCTCATCATAACATTGTTCTGTGGGCAGAATACCACAAATACAATAAAATGAAGACAGCTCAAAAAGGACCTTTCCTTCATCGGATTTGCGGATAAGCAACACATTTAGCCTTCCATTTTTATTCATATAGATAGATAAAAGATATAGGAATGCGTTGTATTGCCTGAAAATCCAGTTCCACTTTCGAACAAAGATCAACTTCGCTAGCGCAAATATTGAATGGACTAAACGCGCTTATCATGATGTAATTTTCGGTCATATGAGAATTCATTTTTCCGAATTTTCCTACATTCCTTCTGAGTTTTCCGAAAACTTTCCGATTTTGCTCTCCACTATATTGATCTACGGGAAGAGACGAATACAACAAAATAAAGAAGTCTAAAATCGGATCATCCCTTCTTCGAGGCTTGCTTACGAACAGATTTGGCCTTTCATTTTCATTTATATAGATAGATATAGGCTAACAGTGCGAGGTTGAAGGAATGCTCAAGGACTGGGATAAAACTCCGTGGGTTTCCGTTTTCGCTCGGCTGTAGTCAATCTTAATATTACTCAAAAATGTGTGCTCCGCCGCAGTGCTACCCCTGTACGGAGTACTGCGCCGAAAAGTATGCACATCGCGCTGGTGTGATCGAAGAGCAGTATGAATTTCATGTCGTCTAAAGACGACGCTCGTACACACAGCTCGTCACGTGGTTGTCGTCAATAGACGACGCCCGTAACGAAAGGGTTAAGGCTTTGAGAATCAACTCACTGTCGTTTGCTCAAAGGATACCCCTCTAGGAGAGTCATTTTTTAGGAAATTAGCGACGCACATGTTGCACCGTACGTTTGCTAAAAAATGATTCGCTTGGCGGCGGCAGCGCTAATTCGGTTTACTTGGTTTGTCGTCGGCTGTTCTTGATATTCTCGGTAAATTACAATCTGTTAAGTTTTACCAATCTCATCGATAGTTCTCATAAGTTCTCGACTCTGTTCCCTCACTGTCATGAAATTTTGAAGTATAGTATAGATACATTTAATGCAATTTTTCATTCATCGTGAAGAATCGTAGTGTCTGTTTCGCCAGCAATGATTTCAGGGCAAATGAAATCATGAAAAACACTGACGTATACAATTTATTGTTACCAAACAAAACACCAACAGAATGCAAAAGATACTGAAGTACTGTCATCGGCCACTGAGCGATAATATGCTCACGACATCACTGCAATGCGACCTATTTTGCGCACGTAATCACTGTGGTGACACCGGCAGTTAGGCTCTAGTTTGCGCACATAACGACTGTGGTTACGCCGGACGACAAAGTGTTTATGAATTACTCAAAAAATAGGTCTAACGTCATGTGTATTAATATAAACAAAATATAAAAACTTTTTATGTATTAAAACTATGGGTAAATGTAATACGATGAGTCAAATATCTTTGATGTGATAAATAGAGTCTCTCATTTTTCAAAAACCTGTGAAATATTGTTGTATCCAAAAAGTCTGCAACAAAAATAAAAAGTATTTTACAGATATGTCTGCAAATTTACTAACATATCTATTAATCTGGCATCTCTGGTGGTCTGAGAATTTATTGCAAGAAATCGCTTGAAAAAATCCATAAATTTGCTTGAAAATTAAGTGGATTGAGTCCGCACCACTTAGATATCCAGGGATGCTAGATGACTGTTTTGAATATATTAACACGGCACGAAAAGGGTCTTCACATATTGAACGAAAATGAGTAATTCAAAACAATTGCTTTATTGGAAATACGTATGTATAGATTTAAAACTTTTCTTACTTACTTTTCTTACTAAAACTTTCTTTTCTTTTCGTTGATTGGGTAAACAAACATTGCCCCCAATAAACCCATAATAACAAAACGTCTGAGAGATAAAACCATATGCTCGAGGAAAAATATCAATGAAACCAAAAGATATATGAATCTTATTCCTTTTTGTTATGTTTTCTATGGCACTGAGAAAAGAGTATCGATTGATCAATTTTAAAACTGTTGTTTTTTTCAAAACAAAAACTTGTCTTCTAATCTGACATCACTGATCATACCGAGAAAAACTGACTGAAGTCTCTCCAGTCTACCAAATTTAACATTTCAATGAAACTCGTGTACTGGAATGGGATACTTTGCTCGTCTCGACAGTGACTGAAGCCGAGACGGGACGAGACGAATTGCTCGTCTCGTTCTATGGAATAGGGCCCTATACGTTATGTGAATATAAACCATAGTTTAGCGAGTCTAAACTGATCAGTATTATTTCTTTCTGAGTATCGGCACTCAGTTATGATTGTTCGGTGGTTTAGATTTTATTTACGCCCGAAAATCAATCGCTCAATCAGAGCATTTACGCCTGGCAAGCACAATTCAAATTCTACAATTTTCTTCAAATGGAATGCTCGAAAATTCCAATTCATTTTTCATCAATTTTAATGTTAACATATGCATTCAAAAAAAAAGTGGACTAATTTCGGATGGCGATGAAAGATAATTTATAGGAACAAATTTTCTTTAAATCTTACGTTTATTAAGTTTACAACAAAAATGATTCAAGGATGTTGATTCGCAGCAGTTGCACTGTCAAGCAACTTGATTATTTTTCCGGCGAAAGAAGTTAAAAACTTCTTTTCGTACTCATAATGAAAAACGAGACGTACTTGATGCTAGAATTCAACGAATGGCAGGGGAGCGGGTACTTTACGTTCCCCAGGTAAGCGATGACGTCGAATATATCATTCACATCAAGTTCTCGAAGAAAGTTCTTCTCTGACAGACGTGAAGGGAATGTCCAAGCCGCTCTTCTTTCGAGTCATATGGTGAATGGGGAGATATATAGTACGAAATGCTTGCCGGAGTTGGGAAGGTGACGTGGTCCTTATGCCGAGCCTGGGATCAGCCCATTATGCCAAAAGATCACTGGAGGATGGATCGGCTGGAGATAAACATTGTCGCGAAAACCACCAATCTTCCCAACATTCCCCAGCTTCGCTTCCCAGCTTTCCAGAATTGTGAAACCTGTGCATCATCGTAATATGCGTTCGGCCGAAAATATTGCTGCTGTTGCTGCCAGTGTGGAGAATAACCCGAATGGTTCGATTCCACGGCGTGCTCAGCAATTGGGCTTGTCAAACACATCATTGTGGCGAATTTTGCATTTGGACTTGCACCTACATCCATATAAAGTCCAACTGGTACAAAAATTAGAGCGTGGTGACCATGGAATGCGTCGGGCATACGTCGATTGGGTGAACGAACAACAGCAGCAAAATGCTGAATTTTCGCATCGAATTTTCTTCAGCGATGAGGCACATTTCGAGCTCGGTGGCTATGTGAACACCAAAAATTTCCGTATATGGGGCTCAGAAAATCCACACGTGATTGTTAAGAGGCCATTGCATCCGCCAAAAGTCACTGTTTGGTGCGCATTATGGTCTGGTGGAGTCATCGGGCCGTATTTCTTTGATAATGAGAACGGCGAGACGGTAACTGTGAATGGTGAGCGCTATGGCCGCATGTTAACCGATTTTTTTTTTGCCACAAATTGAAGATATGGATACAGATGACATGTGGTTTCAGCAGGACGGCGCCACGTGCCACACAACACGACCGAACATGGCCATATTGCGAACGAAATTTGAGGGACGCATAATTTCGCGTTTTGGTGATGCCAATTGGCCGTCCAGATCATGCGATTTGAACCCGCTAGACTTTTTATTTTTGTGGGGTTATGCGAAAGACCGTGTCTATGCCAACTCTCCGCAAACTCTTGAACATTTGAAAGACAACATTCGTGAAGTTATGACCGAGATACCGCCCCATATGTGCCGAAAAGTCATCGAAAATTACCTGTTCCGGATCAAGGTGTGCGAGGAAGCCCTAGGTGGAAATTTGAATGATGTTGTATTTCACACATAATGGCATAAACCAAACTTTAATTTGAAATAAAAGTTTCATCGAAATTCGAATTCTAAGTGTGTTTTATTTCAATTTACTTTCGGAATTTAAAGTTGGTAAACCCTGTATATTGATAACGCGGAACATTTTCGTTTCTTTTGCCAAATGCGGGACGTTTCGCGGGACGGAATCATACGCGGGACATTTTGTTGAAATGCGGGACTGTCCCGCGTAACGCGGGACGTCTGGTCAGTTTACACTAAAATGATTCATTACTAACATGACGTTATCTCTACCGTTACGAGCAAAAGTGAAGTATTATTCAATATCGATATCTTCAGAATGCAAAACTCAAACAAACACGTCATCGATAACATTGTTTCCCAATTCGAAATAGAACATCTTATGTAATGTAAACCGTCCAGCAGCTGTTCATTGCTGATTATGGGACGGAAGCATGCGTACGCATGTGATAAAAATATCAAATAACAGGAACACAAACACTGACAGGCGAAAATTTAAGTCCCATCAGTCCGGTTCGCTTGGCTGCAGTCGTCGGTAGATTCCCAACATAAGCAGTGTTGTGCGCACAAATATTTGTCACTATGACCGCGAAAATAATAATAATCGGCGCCGGTGCGGCTGGGATAGCCGCCGCTAGCAGATTGTACGACCGCGGATATAAAAATTTGATCATACTGGAAGCAGAGAACCGGATCGGTGGAAGAATACACACGATACCATTTGGGGCCAATGTGCTGGATTACGGTGCGCAATGGTTGAAACGTAGCAATGTGCAGACTATATTACGGAAAATAAATTCTATTTTATTTTGTAGGGTTCATTCGAGAATGGATAATATTGTATACGATATGGCCGCGAAATATAATTTAGTAGAAACCGAAAGCCACCGCGAGAATGATCTTTGCATAAGATCGAACGGGGAAGAAGTACCTATCGAACATTCAAGACGAGTTCTAGATGTACTAAATAGTTCCACAAATGACGTTGAGAAAATGAAGGTTTACAGGAAATCCTTGAATGATTTCTACAACGAATTGTAAGTATGCAAATTATCGTACAATTTGTTTCTCACACATATAAGTTCTAGTTATCAGGACGCCTTACAAAACCATGAGTTTGATGGTATAGATCCCGAAATTTGTCATCAGATTTTCGATTTTTTCCAAAAATATCACACCGTATACAACGCAGTTGACAGTCTGACGGAGGTATCAACCTCAGGGTTATTGGAGTTCACCGATCACCAAGACGAGTATCTTATCAACTGGAAAACGCGAGGATTCAAAACCATTCTCGATTTAATGCTGGTATGTTATTCAATTCAGTTTTCGGATTATTGCTCCACTGTGACAATTGCAGAAGCGACTACCAGAGCAGAACGCAGTCCCGATACCAATCGAAGATATTACCTTTTTCAACAAACGTGTTACCAAAATCGATTCATTAGCAAACACTCATCCAGCGGTACGCGTTTTGTGTTCAGATGACAGCAGTTATACGGCCGATCACGTGATAATAACCGTTTCCTTAGGAGTACTCAAGGAATCATACCGAACACTGTTCCACCCGAAGCTTCCGTCGCTGAAAAGAAATGCAATCGAGGGGCTGTACATAGGGACCATCGATAAAATGGTGCTCGAATTCGACAAACCGTTTTGGCCGAACGGTTGGCATGGGTTTGGACTGCTGTGGAAAAGCGAAGATATGAATGAACTGCGCGGATCAGATAAATCATGGCTTGAGTCCGTTTGCAGTTTCTTTGTACCGGAGTATCAACCGAATCTACTAGTGGGCTGGATCTTCGGAAAAGATGCCAGAACGATGGAAACTCTTCCCGAGCAGGAAGTTGTGCATGGTCTCTTATATGTTTTAAGAAAGTTTCTTGTGATGTTTCGTGTACCGGAAGCAAAATCATTCACGCGTAGCACGTGGTACGCCAATCCCAACTTTAGAGGATCCTACACGAGTCGTTCAATGGTTTCGGATAGTTTGAATGCCAAGGCCGCTGATCTAGCAATACCCTTGGTCGATTCAAGTGGAAATCCGGTCGTGCAATTCGCTGGGGAGGCTACCCATCCGGAGTACTACTCAACGGTGCAAGGTGCGATTGGAAGTGGATGGAGGGAAGCTGAACGAATCATCGAGCTTTATAAAGATCAGTTTTAGAACAACGAATGTTGTACATTGCGGGTAATAGGATACATTTTTCCCATGATGACAAAATATTCGGAAATAGATGAAACAAAATAAACTACATTTTTTAAATATCATCCAATTTGATCGAACTTCACAAGAAAATCTCTGCTGTGCCTAGCATTCTCAACCTAGTGAAGCTGTCTTGTTTATTGTTTATAATATCAATCAACGGATCTCCGAGGTCCAAATGATTTCAACTTAACTTAATCATACACAAGAACATTGCTTTATCGTGTTTCTGAAGAAATTGAGGTCAAATGCGGGGGCAATCGTATTGGAGGCGCGCTGTAACCTCGTTATTGCGGAACCCATGCCGTAATTCGATCGCCGGAGTATCATTCGCAAGAACGTCGTTAGGTTCCGTCTGGTATGTAGGGAGCCCAGATGGATCAGCAAGCTGTGGTTCTCGTAGCTTGGAAGCCGATGCGGATCACACCAAAAGAACAGTCGGAGAGCTCAGCTTACCAACCGTCGTTGCAATGCTTCGATTTGCGTATCCCCGTTTTGAAAGTACGGATTCCGGATGGCGCTTCCATCTACGGGCACCATACAGCTATTTGAGTAGACATCGGATAAAATTTTAGAGACTCGCAGGATAAAATCCAAGTTTCTTGATGCATTTTCAACGATGTATGAAACGCGCTGCTTGAAAGGCAATTTTGAATCTTGAACCACTCCAGGAACTTCAATCTCCGTTCTCCGTGCAATTGTGACGTCCGGCACGGCATAATTGTGCATTGTTAATTTCTCCTTCATACCGAAGGTTACCGTCGTACACTTGGAAGGGTTGACGACCATACAATTGACAGAACATCGCGAAGCGAACGTATCCAGCTATCGTTGGAGAAAGATAGCATCAGCGGTTGAGCGGACCTGGAAAAATAACTTTAGCACCAAAAAATGTCGTTAATGTAGATCAGGAAAACTAGAGGGCCAAAATTGCTCCCTAGAGGTATCCCAGAAGTTGCTATGAAGGGCTCCGAGCTGTTGTCTCTGATTGAAACAGTTAATCGGCATCTTTTGGGATAAGATTCAAACTCACTTAGCAAAGTCCCAGCGATACATACACCCCCAAAATGAATGTTTAGCACATATTTTGGCATCCCGATTTATTATATTTAATGAGCTTGAAAATAACAGAAAATGTGCTACTCTTCCATACTGGTATAACATTTGAATAATTCCTACTTCCCATAGAAAAATTTTTCGAGGGAGAAGGACAAAAATTATCATTTAGGATTAAATAATTTGTAAAAGGTGCTTTGGAAACGGGTAAGTTGTGGATTAAAAGTATTAAATAAAGATACAGTGAAATATTATTAATTGATTATTCTTTCACATTTTATAATTTTACCAACGGATGTAATAATGGAGTTTAGATACACATGTCACATGTGATACCAACAGGGTTATTTGAAACTTCAGCATAATACCAATCATCGCAACGAATACAGAGCATCCAGTCCTCACCGTTTCCTGTAGCACTGAAGAGTGTTCCACAGTAATAGCATAAAGTATCTTCCATTTTATTTTGATTCACTGATTTACGGACCCGGTTCTTCCGCTGACTGCCCTAGTCCTTAATTTGTTTTATTTCCTTAAGACGCGTCCACATTACGCTAATCGGCCTTGGCCGCCCGGTAAAGCCGACTAAATGTGGACGTACCGCCCGGGCTTGCCGACGTGCCGAAAACCGACTCGAATCAAACCGAACCCAACCCGAAACAAGTGAGTCCGGTTCGAGAAAGTCGAACCAAAACAAAACGAAGCAAATTAGCGTTGACGACATTGTGCTTCGTGTGTTCGTGACGGCTTCGTGCATCCGATGGGGCTTCGGCTTCGTGAACCCGATGGGGCGTCCACACTACATAACGAACCGAATATGCCGCCTGGTACAGGCCGATCGGCATCATTCGGCATAATGTGGACGCACCTGTAAATGCGCTCTCTTTTAACAGTTTTTTGCGGTAAGGTGAAGATGTTAATTCCTCACAATTCTCCCTTTTCATCTGTCGGTTTGCTTTCTTATTTCGCTTGTATGGCTGTTGAACTGTTGAAAGACTATCACAGTTTTTCCCAATACACATACACAACGAATCATGTATTTGTGTTTCGCCAGCTGCAGTATGACTCGTTGAGGTTATCGTATGGGTCAAAACTGTTCCATTTTCGGTCACACTGTAGTAAATGGTTGGATCCAGCAGAAGCACTTCCGGGTCGTACATTGGTCGTACAGAAATGACTCGTTATCAGTGATCGTTGAATCAACTATATTAGTTTCATCTTTTTTCGCCCTGTAGTTGATAGACCTGGATCAGTCAGATGTATCATAGAATTCTTCGATAGTGGACTCTCTTATTGATATACTTTGGTCAGTTAACTCAATAGTTTTGATTTCAAAACCAGTTGTTGTATCCTGATGTACAAGAGAATTCGGTTCGTTAAGTTTTCAGCATCATTGTTGTTCAAGTGATCAGCTGCTGCGAAGCCATTGTCCGAAAATACACGACGGTTCATTGGATATATCCCGGTGGCTCGGAATCCACTCTGGGCGGTGGAAACGGAACTACTCGCGGTGAACGCCTCATTCATCAAAGCCGCCACATTGTATATGATAACTATCTTCCCTGGATTCAGCTTCAAAAATCTGTTGACGGCCTTAGTGTAGTTTGCCTTGAGCGGACCCATAAAGCCAACGTCTAATGGTTGTAGTTTATGTGACGTATGTGGAGGGATAGTTGAGATACGGACGTAATTTTGTCGCGCCTTTTCAATCATATACAATTTTTTCGTATGGCTTGAGTGTCCGTCAAGGATCAAAAGTACAGGGGCTTCACGTGTTGGTCGGACGAAGGATAGAAAATGATCAAACCATTTAGAACACGTTTTTGATGTACTCCATCCGCTTTCATTACATGCAAAAATTGTTCCCGGAGGAGCACCCATCTTCAATGCCTCATTCAAGCGCTGACGTGGAGATATAAGCATCGGAGGAAGAAACTGTCCACTCGCTGACATAGCCATTATAGCAGTAATGGTAACACCTTTCTCACCGGATGATTTTCCAGGAACCTGCCATACACCTTTTTCAGCCAACACTTTTATACCCCTGTTAGGAACCTGATAGCATAAAATTTAGTCACATCAACTTTTTTTTTATCCCATTTATTTATTTAAGGCTCATTAGCATTTTAGCTGTAAGAGAGCCGAATTTTAATCGTGTACATGTCACATGGTTATCATATCTATAATTAGCACATTACACAGTTGCCATTCGCCAGTATTCCTTCTATACCATTTCATATGGTACATTCACACAGTAGCCATTTAGGCGTAAGAGTATTCTTTCTGTTCTTCCATTATCCAGTTGGACCACCGGACAGCGGAGACAGTTGATTGATCATTGTTGAGTTATTTATAGAACAGCAGCCCGATGTGTCTTGCAGAGCAGAGCAGTTGTATGGATGAATCGATCGTATTTCGACCGTGGATCGATATCCATCGCTGATGATTGTTGCGTGGACGTAGTTATTCTGTAACAATACAAAGAGGGTCCTGAGTTTTGAACTCACGATCGATCGCTTACTAAGCGAACGCGCAACCAATGTGGCTACGAAGACCCCCATCACATCAACTTAAAAAATTCAATTTCACATGTAGTTGCCTCACCGTACTAAATCCCGTTTCATCAGCGTTCCTAATTCTGCTCGGAGGAAATTCATTGTTCTCATGGACATTCCGGAGAAGATTGAAAAAACCATTTACACTGACTCTGCTGAAACATTTCAGACGAAATATGGATGTTGGCTCTGGTTTCCAAACTGACAATTCCGGATGTCGTTTCAAGAAATGATAAAGCCAATCGCGTCCAGCCAGCTCAGTTTTATGACAAAAAGGATGCTTAATACGCTTCCGCTCGGCCTGCTGGTAGGCAATATTTCTGATGTCATAACGGGTCAGTCCGCATCCGAATCTGTTCACTCCCACAATATGTTCAACAAGTTCTTGTTCCTGAGCGCTATCAATAACAGGAGAAAAACTTCCAAGAGGCGGAAGCTGTAACTTTGATCCGCTTGCTTCGATGTATCGTGACAGTGTTCTACGAGGAATCTGATACGCCTTCGAAGCATATCTTCTAGAAAATCACTACGTTTCACTACGCTTACCGCTTTAGATAAATCCTCTGCCGTCCAAGATCGCCGAGTGGTTTTTCCGGATATATTTTCGAGCCATGTTTGTTGTCGAACTGACTGCACAGATGAATTTCACTTCGATGCTTTGGTTTACATATAGTGCCACGCCAGTGCTGGCAGATTTTCGGATTTCATATTTATCAGTTTGTTTTTTGGTTTACAGATTTGCATTAATTTTTATAATTTAAGTGTTTTAGCATTGTAACAACGTAGTTTATCTAAATTTTGAAGACATATAGCAAGAATATGGGTGAAAAAAATAATATTGATTTTTCAGATATCATCTTTGTAGAAAAAAGTCTGAGAGTTTTTTTTCTAAAATGATTGGTCACACTGACAGTGAGTAAGCAAGACAGTAAGCTCGTTTTTCTTCACCGTAGAGGGGCGATTTGTCCGATTTTGATTTGTTCCAGAAAAATTTATTTTATCATGAAAATTGAACTTTAAACATTCGTTTATTCAAACTTAATGAAAAGCCCTGTTAATTTTTGAGGAGGTAATTAAGTTTCCCAATTAAAGCTAATGCTGAAATGCTCGAAAAACATTACGGCAGAAGCGGCAAAAGTTGCATGAAATGAAGCAGTTTTTTATATATTACAATTTCATGAAATTGTAATATATTTTTTTTAGTTCCCCTATGCTTGCTATAGCAATATAAGAGCAATATGAGCGAGTGAAACAAGAGACACATTGCAAATAAGCACGCATTACAGGTTTTCGCATACTTTTCCACATACACGTCCCAGACCGAAAAAGATATAGCTTCATTTTTATGCTTTCCTTACTCGTAACAAACACTTTCCAACTTCATTTTATAATAAGTTGTAATATTATCACGCATTTATACAATAGCACCTGTGGCTATGTGGATAGCGTGTACGTGTAAAAAAGCCTTGCATTCCAGCTGGCCTTGGTTCGATCCCCGCCGACATCGTTTGGGCCTTTTTTTGGGTACAATCCCAAGCTTGACGTTCAGTCTGAGAGAAAAAGATGAATGCTCCCATACATACAAACATTTCAAAGCTTGTTTCGGCGTCGAATGACATGACAACGACATCCGTCTTAATGTCGTTGACTCTTGATATACTTTCCAAAACGATTTCGGGTTTCACATGGAGTTTCATTGCAGGTTTTATTGGTACCTCCTGAGTCAACGTTGACTTGTTTTCTGATAGGCATGGTTTTTAACAATTTGAATGCATCGTCATACCATGTGGTAGATACTGAATTAAAAGAATGCAGTTGAAATTGTGATATACTGCCAAAATTTCAATCGCATGAAAAGCCCACTTAAAATGAAAGAAATCCAAATAATTATTCTGAAAAAGGATTGGGCGATCTTGGATCGATATTTAGAAGATCGATCTTTTCCTCTCCGATTTTCGATTTTTTGGATCAGTTCTTTGCACTTAAAAAAATCGAGAAAATCGATCTTTTCTTTTCGATCTTTCCGATCTTTTTGAAAGTAGATTTTTTTTAAATTAATTTTTCAGTGAACATTGACGGTTGTTGGATTTTTAATAATAATGTTCAATTAATTTATTTCATTAAATGATTTAATGACGGTACAAGATAAATGCCCTGGAAAATACGTTGTGTCTGGACTTTCAAGTTTTCTCTAAACCTTCATACTGAGAGTCAAAATCAAATGCCTTTGATGTTTGAATAGAAATGTGAAATGTTTATTCCATGTTTAAACACATGACTCTCATACACCCTCATTTAAAGAACTCTCAGTATCTTCCTCTGATTTCAACTGTAATATTCGTAGATTTTTATTAATATTTTCCGTAATACTTAAATTAGGTGACTTTAAAAGTATGGTGTGTCAGAGACATATGTTTATGAAGAATGTAACCGTGGTGCGGATTATCCGCGAAAGCGAGTTCATTTGTAATTCTATAGAACTTCCCGGAATTTGCCACTGAGCGGTAGGGTCTTGTTCTTTTGTTTTGGTCATGTCTTTCACATTATCTGATTACTGGTGTAAACGACCTTACAGATGGATAGTTTAATGATTTCTGTATTGATGAAACATAGTTATTATGAATAAATATTTTGTTTTTGTGTTTGCACCTTATTTTTAGTCTTTTATTGCGTTATCCGTGATTTTCGTAATCCGCGGGGAGCCCGACTATTCCACGGATAATCTGTATTTGCATCTGTTTTCTACTCCCCTGATCATGCTCAATTTAGCTGTCATGAGAAATTCTCCAAAGTTGCTGAAATTATTTTATTTGCATTTGCACCCGAATCAAAAATCCACATAGATGGAGACTTCAATCAACGAAATGCGGACTTTATCATTGATTTTGATAGTGAATTTATTGTTTCCAGTTGTTGGTGATAATAACTCTCTGCAATTTATTTTTGGAAAAATAGCCGGTCGTGGGTTGAATTAAATAAGCAATGTTTATAATCGACAGAAATGCTTCCTGGATTTCTTGTTGATAAATATGTCCGAAGATTTCTGTGTGTCTGAATCATTTACTCCATATGAAAAAATGAAGCACAAAATATCCGGTTTGGTTTGTGCAAAACATAAAAAATCTAAAAAATTAAAAAAAAACAGAAGGTACATAAAATTATAAGAAATACAAATCTGACGCTAATCTCGAAAACTATCTGAACATTTGCGAACAACTCAACTCAATTATTAAAGACGTCTTTGAAGATTACAACTCAAAAACAGAGTCGAACATTAAGTCTAACACGAAAAGTTTCTTCAATTACATAAATACAAAATTAAAAAGCAATAGTTTTCCATCACGCATGCACCTTGCAGAAACCGTGGGGAAGATATTTACAACCTTTTTGCAATATTTTTCAAAGAAGTTTACATTGAAACATCTAAGGAGGACAGATATGGTGATTTCTTTGCATTTCTTCCAAAATTTCCATGTGGTTTTAACGCATCAAATAAGCCTGACGTCTCGAAAGGTTCCCAAAAATATGGGAAAACACCTTTCTTGTACCAATTTTAGTTCCGCTAAACAACTAAAAACACGAATAACGAATAAGCAACACGTTTTTTTAAAGGACGCTTAACAACAAATTTGCTGGAATTTGTCACCTTCACTTCGAATGCAATGGATAATGGTTATTATTAGAAAAAAATTGAAAAGTCGGACATTTTCTAGTGAGGAGGTAAAGTGATCACCTATGGGAGGCAAAGTGGTCACTCGCACATTTCATGCTAGAAGTCATAGATTTATGTGTGTTTTCTTGTCCAAATTTGTTTAAATCATTATTAAAATAGTAGATTCATGTATGAAACGCGCTAGGCCTATCCACCTAAAGTCGTAATTGAAATTTTCTCATACGTATAAAAACGTAGTAGGAAACACATAACGTTTTTCATAATGAGGCTTGGTTTTTGTTTGGGTGGCATATTTTTCTTGGGTTAAAACCACAAAAGGGACCCCTTGAAGAGCAGAAGATGATAAGGTATATCAGCTTTTGAAAACAGAACATTGTCAGTAGTAATCCTCCCCTGACCACTTTGCATTCAAGCAACAAAGTAATTTCTATGCGAAATAATCGCTTAAATTGAACAAAATGTCTGTTCGGCTTCCCTAGAATATGTGAACAGTCGCCCAAACTGTTGATTTGTCGAAAACATCAGGTCAAATAAACTAAATTTCACTAGAAATTCCTTTAATTCGAAACCCACGAAACTACGACCGAATGGCTACCGAGAGAGCGATTTTTGTTTTTATTTATATTTTGACGTGCGACCGCTCCACTGAAGTTCAGGGTCACTCAAAAGTCACGAAATTCTGCAAACATAATATGATTATCAATACGGTGTCAATAGTCAATAGTTATACCACTACCACACCACTTTATCCCACGTGACCAACTTTGCCCCAACTACCCCTATATTTGAGCAGCATATTTAGTCTACGCTCGAGATGAAGAATAGAAGGTGGGAAGATTCACGGGTTTTGGTTGTGTTGAACTTTGATTATGTTAGTAGCCAGGAAGATAGGAAGTTCACATACCAGGCATACCAGTCAGTTACTCGAATAGTACAATATTGAATGTGTCAACGAATAACGTTGAAAGAGGATATACAGGAGCTAATTACAGATTTCCAAATCATATTTTTCGCATAATGAAAAAAAATACAGAAAATATCACGGAATAAAATGTTTAATTTTTTTTTTGATTTCAGAAATAGTATTCTAATGTCTACTATGTTTGGATTCTAGAGCAACTTCATGGAAGTTTGACTTTTGTCAGCAATTGTATTTACTTTTTTCACAATTAGGGTGCTGAAAACTTCAGTCGTCTAAAACTAAGACGCAAGCGGAAAACTTTTTGTCTCAATCTAAGTCATACGGAGTCAATTAAATTTATTTTTTAAGTTCATTTTACATGAAAAAACTTGCAACCTTTTTTCCCCATGCACTGTCAAATGTTTATCCGTCAAAGGAACAAAAATTTGTGTGACTCTGACTTTGTTCGTATACGTTTTTGGTCGACGTAACGAAAAGTAAAATTGAATTGAAATTAAGTTTAGAACACTTCAACAATACTGAAATTTCAGTTTCTGTTAAAATATCGGGCCCTTATGATTTTGAACGCTAGCATTGATTTAGGAAAAAAAATTCCATTTGCTTATTTTTACTTTCAATAACAACACTTTTCCTATGTAGTGGACTATTATAAGAAAAGTAACATACATAAACAAAATCTGTGACGTCACAGATTTGAAAAATCTTCCCACCTTTCATTTTCCATCTCGGTCTACGCTGGCATGACGAAATAAATAAATAAATATTTTTTTTTATCATGTAACTTGTTGAATTGAACAAATAAATTATCCAGTCAGCTTTCTTTAATTTTAAGTAAGTAGTATTAACTATCATTAAAAAGTACGTGACGACCAAAAGTGGAACGGGCAAGGTGGTTAAACCAAGTGGAACAGGACATGGTAAGTGCGGGGTGCCCGCGGAATTGGAGAGAGATAGCCACGAACCACGAGAAAAATTGTGGATCAGGCCATGTTGTAAAGATGTTAAGCCAAAATCAATAAATAAAATTTGCTATCAGGAACAAAGCTACCAATTTTCACGAAAATCTAAGAACCACAGAATCGCTTTGGCATGGAATGGCAATGATTCATATAAACAAACCGCATTAGTAATGATGCACACTAGGGTGCCAATGAAAATGGTCATCTCTAATTTCAAAAAGTTACCTCATAAAAAATGTTCACCATCTGTCAACCCCGATGTCCGGTGATTTCTCGGTTTTCATAACACTCAAATTTTAACGTCTGCAACACTAATAAATTTTCATTTGATCAATATAGCATCCCGGGTTACAAAGTTGATTTTTGCCTTTCACATTCCAGACTAGAGATGGGCGAGCGCTTACGAGCCGCTCATTTGAGCCGGTACGTCAGAAAGAGCGTACGATCCACGGTTCTTTAAAAATGAGCCGCGGCTCTCAAATGAACGGCTCTTATACGTACGGCTCTTGAATGAACCACGGTTCAAAAAGACCCACGGTTCTTTTATGAGCCGTGGCTCTATTTGAACCGCGGTTCATTTAAAAGCCGTTCATTTGAGAAACACGGTTCAAAAAAGAACTGCGGGTCATACAAGAACCATGTTTCTTTTAAGAGTCGGCTTATTGATAAAGAACAGTGCATCGTACGCTCGTTCTGACGAACCGGCAGTGTGGAAGAAATATATGTTTCCCATGCTGCTTTTTAAGCGGTTTCATTTAACTGTTTGGATGTTTGTAAATTTTGGCGGATTACATATTTTCTCGAAACCCCATAAATATGGGTATCTAATGAAAGGACTTAACTAGTAGGACACAGTTATTTATGTAAAATGGAAATCCAAGATGGCGGCCGTCATAAAATAACAGAATACTAATTTCGTCGAAACCCCATCAATATGGGTATCAAATGAAGGGTTTGCCCAGTAGATCACAGTTATTTATGAAAAACTAGCTGACCCGGCAAACTTCGAATTTACAAAACTCATCATTATAATATCAGATTATTTTCAGACACAATTCTCGTTCAAGATTTTTCAACCACTTGAAAATAACATGTTTCTCCGTGACATAGAATAAATGTTTTATACAGAAAATATGATAGAATAAAGACAGCCCTAAATCGGACAATTCCTTCTTCGAGTTCTGCTCTTATCAACACATCCGGCAATCCTTTTTTTTTGTATAGATAGACGAAGATATAGTAGTGCGTTTCATCACATCAAACTCCATTTCCAGTTTCGAACAAATATCAATTTCGCTAACGCATATATGAAATTGACTAACAGCACTTGTCACTATGTAATTGTAGAACATATGGGAATTTAATGTTCCGAATTTTCACTTTTTCCTTCAGAGTTTTCCGAAAATTTTCAATTGTCATGTTTGAATGGAAAATTGATGGTTGAAATATTTGTAATATTTTTATGGGACCCCCTCTCCATTCCAAAGGAGAGAGAGTGTCACACCATTATAGAAACATTTCTCATACTCAAAAACCCTCACATCCCAAATTGTGCTTGATTAGTTTTAGAGTTATGCAGAAATTTGTGTTTCATTTGTACGACAGCCCACCTTTAGAGAGCGGGAGGAGTGTCTAACCAACATAGAAATATTTATTGTATCCTAAAACCTCCACATGCCACAATTTGGTTTCATTCGCTTGATTAATTCTCGAGTAATTCAGAAATTTGTGTTTCATTTGTATAGCAGCCCCTCCTTAGAGAAGGGGTGGAGAGTCTAACTATCATAGAAACATTTATTGCACCCTAAAGCCTCAATATGCCCAATTTGGTTTCATTTGCTTGATTAATTCTTGAGTAATGCAGAAGTTTGTGTTATGTGATATGTATTTTTTTCATAACCCCTCAATATGGGTATCTAATTAAAAGACTTGATTAGTAGAACATAGTTATTTATGTAAAATGGAAATCCAAGATGGTGGCCGTTACAAAATGGCAGACAACTAATTTCGTCAAAACCCCATCAATATGGGTATCAAATGAAAGTACTTGTCTAGTAGACCACAGTTATTTATGAAAAATGTAAATCCAAAATGGCCGCCACCTCAACATGGCGAAATATGTATTTTTTTCAAAACCCCCTCGATATGGGTATCTAATGAAAGTACTTGTCTAGTAGGACACAGTTATTTATGTAAAATGGAAATCCAATATGGCGGCCGTTATAAAATGACAGACTATATATTTTGCCAAAACCTTATCAATATGGGTATCAAATGGAAGGACTTGACTAGTAGAACTCTGTTATTCGTGAAAAATGTAAATTCAAAATGGCGACCGTTACGAAATGGCAGACTACTTTTCTTTTAAAAACCCCATTATATGGGTATCAGATGAACGGGCTTGACTAGTAAATCACAGTTATGTATGATAAATTCAACCCGCCTATGGGTATTGAATGAAATGATTTGACTAATATAATATAGTTCTTCATGAAACCATTCCATTTGAAATATTTTAAAAACGTTTGGGATACAAAACGGGGAGAAAACTGTGTCGTTATCGAAAACTGCTATATTCTCCCGACTGATAATTTGACATGATCAACATTATATGGATCAAGTGAAATCAGTTCTAGTGATTGTAAAAAAGCTCTGTATGAATTGATTTTGGAGCGATCTACAAATCTTGAGTCAGACGAATTAGTAGCCCAACAAATACTGCTAGATCCACGCTTCAAGCAGCATGGTTTTGGGGATAACAGAAAGTACAACTATGCACACCAGTCGTTGATAAGGATGCTAAAAATGACATCCATGGAATACACACCTACGAAACTAGCACAAATCGTTGGTGATGAAGCGCTGTCATCTGAATGGGAGAAGTTTGATGTATTGGTTGGCAATCTTCGATCCTCACATGATCCAAAAGCTGCTGCAACATCTATTGTAGATCCACATTTGATGAGACTAAGCTACCCTTCGTTTTGGTGGAATGAAAGGAAATCTATCTCTCCGCGGCTCTATCTTTTTTTTTTTGAAAATATTATGTATTCCGGCGACTTCAGTACCATGTGAGCGAGTTTTTCCGAAAGCAAGACAAGTTTGCAGTGAAAGATGTAGTCGACCTTCATCAGATAACATTGAAAAGATAATGTTTATAAATAAAAAAAATAAAAAGATCATTGTGATGGGAATATATCAGAGAAAACCTTCAGTAAAGTAATATTTTTACTTTCTCTGCACTGATTATTGTTTTAAACATTATTTTTTACGTCTTCCATTCTTTACATATCCGAATAAACCAATTTTTGAAAAGAGCCGTCGAGCCGCTCAAATGAGCCGGCTCTTTACATTGAGCGCACGGCTCTGAGCCGCTCACTGAAATGAACCGTTTTGCCCATCTCTATTCCAGACACACTGGAGGAGTTGCTATTTACGTAAAAAACGATTAAATTAAACATTCGGTTAAACGAATCTGTTGAAAATAATTGGTTCTCGGCAATTTCAGTTGAAAAGGGTATGCAGATGGGATATTTTGGAATTGTATATCACTCCCCCAGTTCTAGTGACCAGCGATTTCTGGAAATTTTGGAAAACTGATGGGAGAATTTCATCGATTGTAGCAAACTAAATGTAATTGCTGGTGATTTCAACATGGACTCAACATACAGAATTCGAAGCAATTGAAGCTACTTTCGGATTTTTACAACTTAAAACAGTCTGTTCCTAGAAGCCATTAGGATTACAAAATCTAGTAGAACTTTGATAGATCACGTTTTCTCTAATTTTAATACAATTCATTCTTTGATAGAGGCCAAATATAAAATAACGGATCACGAGACTATTCTTGTTTATATTGAGAATGAACATAGTGATCTTGAAGAAAATAAAGTTAATATTCAGTGCTGGAACAAATATTCTAAAGAAGCGCTGTTGGTTCTTGTTGAAAAAAAACTTGGATTTTACTGCATCCACTGACAATTTGAATTTAAGAGCAGCATTTCCCACTAATGTTTTGAAAGAGTGTACCAATAGCTTAGTTTTTGAAAAACAAATCAACTTGAATAATTCGAACAGCTAGTACTGTTCGTCGCTTTTGCGCCTAAAACAGTACGTAAAGTTTCGTAGAAGTAATTTAGAGAATGATTGGAAAAGGTACACCTCCGCGCGGAACATGTATTCACAAGCCTTGAAAAAGACTAGATGTGAGTACATTCAGAGGAAAATCGATCAACATCTGACTAACAGCAAGGAGTTATGGAAAATATTGAAAAGTTTACTCAACACTAAAAATATTTTGTCGCGGGCCACAACTTTCGAAAATTTAGAAGAACATTCCGAACAAGTAATAGCCGAAAAGTTCAACAATTATTTCGTTAGTAGTGTTCAACGGATGAACCTCAAGAAATAATACAGCCGATGAATAACAATTGTAGATTAGAATGTTTTCTACCCATCACATTTGCAGAGTTGAAAGATATTTGTTTTTCCTTGCAGAAATCGGCTGGTATCGACCATGTCAACGCAAAAGTGATACAAGATTGCTTTCATGTTATTGGACACAAACTGCTGGACCTGATAAATGAATCATTGCAAACAGGACACGTGTCTGTAGCTTGGAAGGAATCCATTGTGGTTCACATCCCCAAAGTTAATGGGACGGATAAAGCCGAAGAGTACCGCCCTATTAACATGTTGCACAAATTAGAAAAAGTTTTGGGACTTGTTGTGAAATGCAAGCTTATGAAATATATTAATAACAATAATTTGCTAATGCCGGAGCAGTCGGGATATCCAGAGGGCCACTCTTGTGAAACCGCTCTTAATCTGGTGTTAGCAAAGGGGAAAGAGAATATCGAGGCTAGAGAAACTATTTTTGCTGTGTTCTTGGATTTGAAACACGCTTTTGAAACAATTTCTAGGGTCTTATTGTTACAAACAAGCGCATTGGAATTGTAGGGACATCATACAAACGGCTTGAAAGCTATTAGTGTGATAGAACTCAGAAGACTCGTTTCAACGATTTTATTTCTGCTCCCATCGGTAACGCACTTGGTGTGTCGCAGGGAAGCGTGTTAGGACCCATTTTTTTCATTCTATACATCAATGATATGCGGCGAGTTTTACGTTTTTGTGACGTGATTTTTGTTCGCGGTCGATACTGTTCTGTTCATCGCAGCTAAAGAGTTAAATGAAACTGCGGTACATTTGAACGAAGATCTTCATTCTCTCGCTCGGTGGTGTTAGTGTTAGTAAGACTAAATATATGCTCATTTCTTCGACAAACTCCAGATTCGTTGGTCATTTTGAAATTGATGGTGAGGCAGTTAAACGGGTTCTTCTTGAACGGCGTTAACGTTCACTGTGGAACTTTTGCCGTTTCAACGAATACATACTAGCGTCATTTATTAATACTTAGTTGAGATTTCTTAAGCCAAATAACACGCCCTGAATGTATTCCGAGGGGCAAGCTCTAGAGTACGCGTGACCACAGTGCAAGTCGAAGGAAATTTCTCTGACGAAAAATCCCCGGGCCAGAACGGGAATCGAACCCGAACACCCAGGCAGGATAATCTGAGACGCGAACCACGGGTGCACTAGTTTTTTTTTTCCAAAATATATTTTTTATTAAGGCACATATGGCGTTAGCCTGACGGGGCCGGGAGTCCAATATTTTGACAATTTTTGTCTTACAACTATGTTAGTAATATGTAACCGATTACTCGCGGTTGGCTCGAGGTTAGTATTACAAGTGTTCTCATAATTGGTATGTTGCAGTCTTCGATGCTCTGTACGTGTGCCCGACACGGGATACTTCCTATTGGGATGCAGCTGACCATTAATCTATAACGCCCCCTAGTCTGTACCCCATATCTAGGTTGGTGCGTCTTTCTCGACTCGAGGAATCCAGGATAGAATGGTCACTAGCCGGCGCAATCATCAGCTCGTGTAGAGTTGTCATGAGCGGTACAACCTTTGGCTCTTGTTGAATGATCAGTGGACTGCACAACCTTCGGCCAGTGCATCTGTAAAGAGTGTGTGTATGTATTGCCGCGACTAAGTAAAAGTTTATCGATCGGATAGGAGGGATATGAAACGGGGACACAACGAAGGAAACATCATTAAACGTTGACATCGGCGTTTCTGAGGAACAGGTATAGATGAAGCAGAAGATCAGGATCCCGGCTACCTAAGATATCCCGGACGGGGATATCCGATTGTCTGCCTTGTGCTCTCAGTGCTCTAGAGAGCTGAGAGCGAGCAGCATGGAACCGGATACACGACCAGACAACATGCTCGATGTCGTGGTAGCCATCGCCACAATCACAAAGATTGTTTGCTGCGAGCCCAATGCGATAGAGATGCGCGTTTAGGTTGTAGTGATTGGACATAAGCCGAGATATCACGCGAATGAAATCACGACCTACATTCAATCCCTTGAACCATGCACTCGTCGAGACCTTAGGGATAATCGTGTGTAACCAACGACCGAACTCATCTTCACTCCACATGCGCTGCCAACTAACGAGTGTGTACTGACGAGGAATGTGGAAAAATTCATTATAAGCAATTTGCCTTGAATGCACTAGTTGAACGGGTTACAGAAATTAAATATCTCGGAGTAGTTATTGAGTAATTCCAAATGAAATCGACAAATGACAAACATGAGTATTTTTGATTCGAATGGACGTGTGTACAGGGAAACTTCGATATAACGTACCCTCGCTATAACGTACCCTCGATATAACGTCACTCGATATAAAGTATATTTTACCTCGATATAACGTACACATTTTTCAAAGGACGAATTTCATGGCAACTCGTCCTAGGAGTTAGCAGTGAAACGTTGTGGGTGTAAAGATACTGGTCATTTGAGCAACTGCAAATATTCAAATACTTGAAATCTCAAAAAAAAAAAAGACAACTTTCTAAAAAGGGTCAGTTTTTTCTTAATTTTTCACAAAAAAATTCTTATCTGAAAACATTAATATCTAGAAATTTTGATCAAGAATGAAATGTAGGAAATTGTTCAAATTTTCATAAAAAATACCAATATTTTTTTAAAAATTACGCTGAAACAATATACAAATAAAATCTCCAACAAAATAGCTGTACTTGTTGGTAGTTGTATGCACTATTCATATAATTTTCGCTAAGAATTTCAAAAAAAATATATGAATAGTCCATACAACTACAAACAAGTCTCCCAAATATTCCAACAAGAGCACTGTTACAGGGGAAAAGTTTTTTTAACAAGCAAGGGGTCATTTTATCTATTTACCCTCAATCAACAGTATGAAGGGAAACATCACGAGAGAGGTTGGCTTCACCTTCTAGTTGGATTTTTTCATCATTCTTTAATAATTCTACCAAAACAGCATTACATTAAAGCAATATGAGCTATGTTTTTGAACTCTTTATTATGCTTCGATATAAGGTACAATTCGATACAACGTACAATGTTGAAAGGGAAATGTACGTTATATCGAAGTTTACCTGTATTCCGTTTGGGTTAGAGGAAATATGAGTTTTCCACAGCAGTTGGGAATTTTTTGACTCAAGCGTAACTTTTGAAAATGGCGTATCGATTTGAGTAAGAGAAATCTTTGATAATTTATATCTCAAAGAAAGAGTTATAGAGTATTGATGGTTAAATATGAAAATAAAAATTCAATTTGCAATATCCAAAATACATATTTTTTATTTTTTTTTAATTTTTTCATACAAAATAGAAGTCATGCAGAAAATTTGGTAAAACTATTTTTGACGAACTTTGTGGAACATCAAATTTTTATGAATTTTCGAAACTTCGAATTTTTGTATGTTAACAATCCTTTTTAGCCACAAATTATGAATCCTGATGTGATTGAAAACAAAAAAGGTTATTATCAATCTCCTTCTAAATGTAGCCATTCTCGAAATGTTTAAAAAATATTTCTAATTTATTGTCTTTTTTATAGTAAATAATCCCTTTTAATATGTTTGTCGTGTAGGAGCCGATCTGGCGTAGTGGTAACATCCATACCTCTCACGCTGAAGATCACGAGTTCAATTCTCACTCCCAACATTCTTTCAAAATTGGAAGTAAAAAGTGACGAACCAGCCAAAAGTGTTGAAAGTCACTATAATACAGATATAAAAAAAAAAATAAAAAATAAAAAATGTTTGTCGTGTTATACCATCATGTTCATGAAATTTTATGAATTTGCTTATAATTTCCAACAACTTTTTCAAATACATCATCATGGTTAATTTTTTGACTCAAGCGTAACTTTTGAAAAGGGCGTATCGATTTGAGTAAGAGAAATCTTTGATAATTTATATCTCAAAGAAAGAGCTATAGAGTATTAATGGTTAAATATTAAAATAAAAATTCAATTTGCAATATCCAAAATACATATTTTTTAATTTTTTTTAATTTTTTCATACAAAATAGAAGACATGCAGAAAATTTAAAAAATGGGCCCAAGATGGTAAAACTATTTTTGACGAACTTTGTGGAACATCAAATTTTTATGAATTTTCGAAACTTCGAATTTTTGTATGTTAACAATCCTTTTTAGCCACAAATTATGAATCCTGATGTGATTGAAAACAAAAAAGGTTATTATCAATCTCCTTCTAAATGTAGCCATTCTCGAAATGTTTAAAAAATATTTCTAATTTATTGTCTTTTTTATAGTAAATAATCCCTTTTAATATGTTTGTCGTGTTATACCATCATGTTCATGAAATTTTATGAATTTGCTTATAATTTCCAACAACTTTTTCAAATACATCATCATGCTTAATTTTTTGACTCAAGCGTAACTTTTGAAAAGGGCGTATCGATTTGAGTAAGAGAAATCTTTGATAATTTATATCTAAAAAAATATGAATCGTACCGAAATAGTGTGTTAGAAAGAGTTATAGAGTATTGTTGGCTTAATTTGAAAAAAATATACACTGAGAAGAAAAATTAATACTCTTTTTTTATTTACAAAATAAAATTTTAATTTGCGATATCAAAAAATATGTATCTTTTTATATTTTTTTCAATTTTTTCATATAAAATAGAAGTCATGTAAGAAATTTAAAAAATGGGCCCAAGATTACCAATATATCGTTATGGTAAAGACATATGCTTAGGAGTTACGTTACGAAACATTCGAAGACATGTGGGTTAATACAAAACGTAGCGAAACTAAAAAATCGTTTTTATCTTAATACAAACTTCAATCAATAAAAAAATTGTTGGAAATTATAAGAAAATTCATAAAATTTCATAAACATGTCGGTATAACACGACAAACATATTAAGAGGGATTATTTACTATAAAAAAGACAATAAATTAGATTTTTTTTTTAAATATTTCGAGAATGGCTACATTTAGAAGGAGATTGATAATAACCTTTTTTGTTTTCAATCACATCAGGATTCATAATTTGTGGCTAAAAATGATTGTTAACATACAGAAATTCGAAGTTTCGAAATTCCTAAAAATTTGATGTTCCATAAAGTTCGTCAAAAATAGTTTTACCATCCTAGGCCCATTTTTTAAATTTTCTGCATGACTTCTATTTTGTATGAAAAAATTGAAAAAAATTAAAAAAATATGTATTTTGGATATTGCAAATTGAATTTTTATTTTGTAAATAAAAAAAGAGTACTAATTTTTTTTCTCAGTGTACATTTTTTTTCATATTCAACCATCAATGCTCTATAACTCTTTCTAAGACACTATTTCGGTACGACTCATAGTTTTTGAGATATAAATTATCAAAGATTTCTCTTACTAAAATCGATACGCCCTTTTCAAAAGTTACGCTTGAGTCAAAAAATTCCCAATTGCTGTGAAAAACTCATATTTCCTCCAACCCAAACGGAATACATACTTTCATTGGAATCAAAAATACAAGTTTTTAAAATCTGCATTTTTTAGGACGATTTAATTTGGAATTGCTGTATTGATGACAAATTAGCCTTCAAATCTCATATTGATAATGTCATCAAAAGGATTGCTAGAAAATATAGCATCATATGACGATTGAAGAATGAGTTAACCGTACGAAGTAAAATCAAATTGTATAAATCACTCGTCTCACCTCACATAGACTTCTGCTCATCCATCTTGTTCCTTGCAAATAGCACACAATTATTGAGATTGCAGCGCTTATAGAATAAGATCATGCGATTAATATTAAGATGTCATAGATACACTTACTCTAACATAATGTTGGACGCGCTACAGTGGTTATCTGTTAAGCAAAGGATTTATTACTTGACAATGGTGTTCATCTTTAAAATTTATAATGGAATGCTGCCTCGATATTTGTGTGATCGAATTGAACGAGGAAGTGATTTCCATAGTTATAATACTCGAAACACGAATGATGCAAGAACACCTAATTTTCTTTTTAGTAGGTCGCAAAACTCACTTTTGTATAAAGGAAAAAATTTCTTCAATTCGATGCCCAGATATATTAAAAGAGCGGCAACAATGGCTGAGTTCAAAAAACTGTGCGTCATACATGTGAAATCTGTGTTATAAATTGTGTTGTCTGTAATAATTTGCAGGTGCATAAGCTACTATGTTCGTACTGATGATGATGGATTTTTTTATTGCATTGTTTTTTTTTTTAGTTTTTTAGACTGAAAAGCGAAAACAGATATACTATGTAAACTTTTTAGGATCTACAGTGGAAACCGGATTTAATCTCGGGATAGCCCCGTCGGGATACTCGTAAGCTATCGTATTAGCAGATGGTTATATCGAGGTTTCTCTGTACTGTGGCAGATCTCAGAGTAAGTCTCTAGTGGAAACTTCAAGAAATCGGGTTTAATTTCCAATCAGTCAAGGATCTTCCCGGGTTGGAAATTTGCTTGACATGACTTGGGATCATTTTTGTCAGTTTTTGCCTATTTCTTGATGTTCTTATGATAGTTAATTTAAAGGGTGTGTCACATCAAATTGCATCACGGAAAAAACGCTGTAGAAATTCGCCCAGTAGACCGATCCTTTTGAAAATTTTAGACAGTAAAATAAAAACTATTAAACAACTTTTGACATTTTCTTTTTATTCATACTTCGAGCCCAAGCCCGTATGCTCGCACCTTCCTCTTTACCCCGTCCATAAGGTTCTGTACAACGTCAGGTTGTAGTTTTTTTTGAACAGAAATCCATTTTCTCTTGAAGTTCGCCTCCGATTTGACAACTTTTGGGTTCTTCCGGAGGGCCTGCTTCATAATCGCTTTCCGCAAGAGCAGATCGCTTGCCACACCATGTACTTTTTGGCAAACTTGGATAGTTTCTGCTTGCGAATCTCCTCCGGAACGCTGAATTTGTCCTCTGCGGAGAAGAACAACAGGCCCGGCAGCTGACGAAAGTCCGCTTTGACGTAGGTTTTGTCGTCCATTACCAGGCAATGCGGCTTCGTCAGCATTTCGGTGTACAGCTTCCGGGCTCGCGTCTTCCCCACCATGTTTTGCCTATCGTCGCGGTTAGGAGCCTTCTGAACCTTGTATGTACGCAGGCCCTCTCGCTGCTTGGTCCGCTGGACGAATGAACTTGACAAATTCAGCTTATTGGCGACATCCCGGACCGAACTTCTCGGATCACGTCTAAACTGCTTAACTATGCGCTTGTGATCTTTTTCACTGACGGAGCATCCATTTTTGCCGTTCTTCACCTTCCGGTCGATGGTTAGGTTCTCGAAGTATCGTTTTAGTACTCTGCTGACCGTGGATTGGACGATTCCCAGCATCTTACCGATGTCCCGATGTGACAACTCCGGATTCTCGAAATGAGTGCACAGGATTAATTCACGACGCTCTTTTTCGTTCGACGACATTTTTCCAAATTTCCGAAAAATTAACAGTGAAGCATGGCCAACGTGATCTATACACTCTTATCTGATTATAAGCGAAAGCTGAAGATATAATTCCTAAAAATTAAATTTCTATAGCGTTTTTTCCGTGATGCAATTTGATGTGAAACACCCTTTATGTCTGCAACAGAACCAGTTCGTTTTATTTTGCATACTGGGTTTTCATGAACATTATTAAAATTAAATATTATCTTAAAGATAAATCGTCCTGCTCAAACCTTTGTAGGGGTATGAGGTGGAACCATCATCATCATCATCATCATCACAAATTAAGTGCGAATGAGCTAATATTTTGCATAGGGTATATTATCGTGCAAATCAACGATTCGTAGCATGTTCCGAATGAAAAATCGAGATAGCTATTTTTATTGGTACCCGTAAACCATACTTTTCGTTTTGTATTCCAAGTCCCAGAGTGCCGATTTTTGACAAAAAAAAATTTTCGAGATGATACTAGCTCTCGACGATTCATGCAATTTTTAGACATTTGGCGTCAACAAAATTTTTTTCCGAGAACCCCGATTTCCTTCCCTCCCCTCTTGGATGATTTTTCGATCTTCAAAAAACTCAAACTTTGACGGCTTTGCGCCACTCTCCCTTAAGTCCGATTGAGCTGATATTTTGCATAGTGTGTTTTTTCGAGGTGGTAAACATTTTGTATAGGGTAACTTTTTGAAATTTTAGGGTCGATTTTTTCCCATACATTCATTGGCACCCTAAGGCACACTTTCTTTAAACGGACATACGTTCTTGTCATATTCATGATAACATTATCAAAAGGAGATTGAAAATTTCACTTGTCATCGATAACAACTCCTAGATACATAATCTTCGTTTTAATCTCTATTGAACGCGTGAAAAATTATCTCCCAATCGGTTTTCTAAATTTACACCGAATAATGCATGGTGTAAGCATGAATAAGCATTCAATTCATGTCAGCTACATTTGATTGTCTGAATATCTATCGCCGAATGATGAACAGAACAGTCTAAGAACATTCATATGAGAAGTGCTATCAAATAACGTGGCTGATTGAACTGTAGAATGAATACTTATGCTCTAAGCTGTTTAACAGGACTTCTTCCGAGTTTAGCGAGCGATGTCATAGCAATGGAGGCGATATGCGTCTTCCAAGTTTTGAAGCAAGTTTCCAACGAAGTACCAAGGATGACTAGTAATGCAATGCGGAACGTACACGAAGATGGATTTTGGGCAGCTTCCAGGCCAATAGATCGATAAGGCAACGGATCGAGAGCTCGTTTCATCATCAAGAACCTACCTACATAAAACCAATTCTAAAATTCCGGGTCATAAGTGTTAAGTGTACCCACAATTCGTCTATAATCTTATCTCCATGCTGATTTTTACACTTGTTCCACCGTGGAGTGTCTATAAAACAATCGCGCGACTATGTTTCCGAATTAGTTTCGTTCGAACGCGGAGGCAAATGAGTGCAAAAATTATTATCATTGGCGCGGGAGCTGCCGGAATAGCGGCCGCAACGCGACTGTACGAAAAAGGTTTCAAAAACCTCCAAATTCTGGAAGCCACCGAACGCATTGGAGGACGCGTGGCAACGGTCGATTTCGGCAAGAATGTGGTCGAGATGGGTGCCCAGTGGGTGCACGGGCAGAAGAATAACGTCGTATACGAACTGGCTGGTCCCTTGGGACTACTGGAATCTTCGGTGGTTGGCCGGAATAACATTTATATTCAGAGCAGCGGTGAAATTGTGCCGACAGAAATCTCCGATCGGTTGATGTCACTCGCAGATGGGATTGTGGGATCGGAAGAGTTCGCGTCCTACAATGGAACAATGGGAGACTTCGTAACAGCACGGTTTACGGAAGCCATGCAAGAGGAACAAATGCAGGATATTGACCCTGTGTTAGCGCAACAATTTTTAGTGTTTTTTCACAATTACGTACGTGGATACAATGCGTTCGACTCGTGGTACAACATTTCCGCTTCGGGATTCGCGGATTATGAGCTCAGTGAAGGGGACCAGAACCTCAGTTGGATGGGCAAAGGTTTCAAAAGTGCATTGGATTTGTTGATGGTAAAGAATTTATTCAAATATGTAAACATGCGACTGATAACTTCATTTCGCAGAAGAGACATCCAGCGCAGAATGATGAACCGATTCCGATTGATACCAAAATTCTGTTCAATAAGTTTGTTACGAACATCAATTGGAACAAAGGCCCTGACAATCCGCTAACAGTGAGCTGTTCCGATGGAACCAAATACGATGCAAATCACGTCATTTTAACAACTTCTCTGGGTGTTCTTAAGGATAACATAACCACAGTTTTCACCCCAGAATTGCCCACCATAAAACAGAACGCCATTAAGGGCATTTACTTTGGGGCGATTAATAAAATCTTTATGGAGTTCAAGACGCCCTTTTGGCGCGATCTAGGGAATACGTTTGGGTTGCTGTGGGATGCGAACGAATTGGAAGAGTTGCGTACTACGGAATATGCTTGGACTGAGGGATTATCGCTATTCATCACAATCGATCGGCAGCCGAATTTGTTGGCTGCATGGATGATCGGTAAAGAAGGACGCCAGTCAGAACTTTTGGACGACGAACAGATAATAGACGGATTGATGTTTATACTTCGAAAATTTTTTAAGTCGAAAAACGTTGAGAAGCCGGCTTCAATTCTACGGTAACTTGATCAAGTTTATTACTACTTGGGAATCGATTGAATAACAGGAGAGTTCCCACCGAATAGGTCGAAATGGTCCACGGATCCCAACTTTCGAGGAACGTATTCATCCTCTTCGCTGTTTGCTGAGCAACTTGGAACGGGTCCTGGCGATTTGGCGCTTCCTCTAACTGATTGCCTGGGAACCCCAGCGCTACTCTTCGCGGGTGAAGCGACAAACACGGGTCGCTTCGGAACTGTCCACGGTGCTGTCGAAAGTGGTTGGCGTGAAGCAGATCGAGTTGTAGAGTTTTATGAGAAGCAGAAAGGAACCTCTAAGTAGTAGAAGTATGTGGTATTGTTGGTTATTCTCATTTTACGAAGACGGAAACGGTTATTACCTAATAGTCCGAAAGAATGCAAATAAAAACATATCGACACAAAACTACAGGTAACACAAATGTATGGTGTCAACTGTATATCCGAAAGATTATGCTCTGCTATTTTTGACGTAGGACTACGTCTAAAATAGCAGAAGTCGGTGGAGGTAAGCCTGAACCTGATTGTGGCCTGAATCAGCGTCCTCATCGAGCGTGCGAGGAGCGATTAGGTGCAATCAAGATTTGACGGGTGAACGTTGTGTCACCGTGACATTCTCTCTTCTCGTTGCCGACCCGCCCTGCCCTCATAGCTCTACTGACAACGCGAGCTGCTTTCAGAAAAGAGAGATCGGCCAACAAAAGATACCCGGACATTCTTTTGAATGTGACCATTTAATTTAATTTAAATTAATTAGAATTATAATTAGAAATACACTGAACTCAACTACACTTCATATCTGTCGACTAATTCCAGTTACAGGCTTCGTCAATAAGCAAAATATGCGTTATTAAATACGTTACGGTTTGGTGCGGTTTATGGCCCGGCGGAGTCATTGGGCCGTACTTCTTCTGTGATGATCAAGACCGGCACGTTATTGTGAATGGGAATCGCTACCACTCAATGATCACCGAATATTTTTGGCCCAAATTGAATAATATGGACTTGGACAATGTGTGGTTTCAACAGGTTTAGTTTCATCAACGCCCTAGATTAATTTTTAGCTTTTAGTACATTATCCGTATTACTATTATGTTTTATCACAATGAAACCGTTTAACTTAAACAATTTGTTTTTTTTATTTTTTTTTCATTTTGTGTAGAAATTCCTCGAATCCTATAATGATTGAACCAAGGCTCATGAATAAGAACCACATCCCGATATTCACAAGTGAACGCGAGTGCATGGGACATTCTGCATTTGGTTGGTTACCATTCTTCCGGGGCATGAAATTATCCCTCTAATTGGAGAGTGGCTTACAATTGTCTATGTGCTAGAATAGTTCTGAGCCTTTGCTGTTTCAAGAACAGAGAACAACCAGCATCGTTTTCAGCTATTTTGAAACTTTTTGATTAGCTTGAATGGAACAAAAAGGAATTGGCTTGGCCCCGGAAACAAAAAGGCACCGAGTTTGTTTGACCCTGAGTCAGAGCCTCCTATATGGGAGAGTCTTTTGTTTTGGGTTCCCTGAACTTTTGATGGTCATATTCCGGTTAACCTGCGTCTTCATTGATGCGCTGTCGACCGTGATTGTGGCCGTGGTTACTCAATTTGCAAAATGTTGATCACTGAGCGGTTTAGTATTCTCCACGCGTCAGTGTTGAGGTTATTGTTTTGGCTTTCGATAAGCGCTTTAATGGTGTTGTAATCATATTTTACGCTCTCCGGAGAGACATCGACAGCCAGAAGCTCCGCAACATTCCACGGAACTAGGGAAGGGCCCATTTTTTTCAACCAACCAGTCGTTTTTTTCCGCTGAAGAGGAATGGTAGCAAAAAATTACATCTTCAACACTTCGTTCCAACAGTCCCACGAGTTGCGCGGTAGAGAAGTTCCGCTGCATCAGTGACCCACTTAATGCAATGAGGGGAGAAAGTACTGCCGAAGGTGCGCTCCCCTTTCTACAGGCTCCGTTCGAGACAGAGTATTTAATCAAACCCTCAGGTAATTTATCACTCGGCACGGATCGCGTAGCACCTATGCTAAGAGACTTATCCATTTCTTTCTCTGCGTGATAACCATGGATAAAAGAAATTACAACAATCCTCCTTGGGGGGTTGAGACCCTCTGCTCTGGTTCTCAATAGTTTCAGGTTTCGGACATGCTACTATAGAGATCCGTAATTCGCAGACGGAGTTTTTCATATACAACTACCATAAGAAAATAAAAGCCACGCTGATTCAAATTTTCTTGAGGGATTTTATTTCAATTGTTTTTTACTATCTCTATGCAATAATTTTTACAGTTATTTATAAAACGTATCTAATAATGAGTTTTTTTTCTTCTCTAGTTGTACCAAAATTCTTTTTTCTTTTTTTCACTGAAAATTAATCGATAAATAAGTAAAGAATGAGACACAGACAATGCTTGGAAACATTGCAAAGAGAGAGAGGGAGAGATGCAACGTGAACTAAGTTCCGGGAAGATGCACAACCATGACTGGATTCAACAGGATACACCGTAACTACCACGAATGACTGAGGTGATCCCGATTCATTGCCTAGGGATGAATTGAGTACTTAGTAAATAAATAACATAGCACATGTTCATGAAAACATGAATTGGAAGAAAGTTTGACTGACTATGATTCGCTCATTACTCTAACCACGAATAATTGCAATTGTTCGCGAGTTAACTGAACCTCAAATGCGACTATGCGCGGCTATATCACATTGACAATTGAAGCGAATTGTCTTCTCTATGATTTCACCTGTCGGATCCCCGTAAAAATATAGTCGAACCAATAAAGCTAAAGTAGGTTTGCTCACAATTCAGCAATGAGTCTTATTTTTTTGGAAAATAATAGTCACAAAAATGGCCACAGTTCATCATATATTGTCATCAAATTGTATCAACCATGCTAAATCGAGCACGTGAACAAAAACACTAGATACCATGAACTTGAATATTATAATAAAACTAACACAAATTTAATTGGTATTGAATTGTAGGTTCGCAAAATCTTCAAAGTTGCTAGTGTCTCTGAATTGCTCTCTCTTGAATGCTTTGCTTTCGCCACTTCCTACGATCTTCGTTCGATGCTTACTTTTGTCGTATTCTTCCACTGATCACATGCGTCTTCTTGATTGATTGTTGGTTGTGGGGTGTGAAAAAAAAACGAAATTTAGAAAAAGAATTAAAATACGGCAAACAAAACCGTGAAACCTAACGAAAAAAAATAGTGCTTGTTAAAAATGAGACTGCAGAGAAATGAAAAACACGCGTTCTTCCTATGTTTTCTCTACTTTCTTACAAACTAGTAGTAATTAATCTTTAATAGTAATGTTTTTTTCTCATTATTTATGATCCTTTTTGCATCAACCGTACGCCCTAATATTATAGTAAGTGTATATATTTCGTGTATATACAGTTTTGTGTTTTGTTGATTCATTTTGCTTGCCAAATTGTGAGTGTCTGTGTGTTCGTTTTTTCTCTCTCTCATGTTCCCCATTGCATACGTATTTTACCTCATATTATCACCTAGCGTAGATCGGGTCCTTAAGAAGTACAGTAAAATGTTTATGTTTCATTGTTGTTTTGATTTTCTACATTACTGAATAGAAAAAATAACGATTTTCCTCTCTGCTTTTACAATGATGTCGTGTTGTGAATATTCATTGAATCTGTGATTTGCTCTTGGAGATAGGAAGCAGCAGGGACAGAGGAAGGGGGAAGGTCTCTGAATGGGATGGTTCTGTGGATTTTTGTGGGTGTGCGGTTAGCTTAATTACCGAGAACGTGGACATCATCCTGTTCTTTTTCCCGCTGGCGCACGGCCACAGCAGTTTCCACCAGCAGATAGAGACATTTGAATTGATCCTTATCGTCGCGGATGACACCTGGAACGGCAAGCGAAAGGAAAATGGGTTGCTTTATTCGTGGGCACATACAAAGCATGCGATATGATAAGATTATGATTTATTTTCTAAGCTCAGACTGGAGTGTAACACTCCTTAGAGTTTAATATGGGTGACATAAGACAGATTTCATAAGTAATATCTGACAAAAAACTGTTCTGTCAAAAGAATTACTCGAAACAATTTTTGTAAAGGTTGTGTATTCGATAAAAATTGCCCGTACAAATTCTACTGTTTTTTTAGGTTGAATTTGGATATTTTTTAAATCTGAAATTGTAAGTAGAACTAGTTGATACATACCGTACTTACAAGCATATGGTTGTAAACAAATACCCACGAAAATTTTTTGTTCAATTACAATAATAATCCGGAAATATCAATCACTAAGAACGCTTCCCAAACATCTTCTAGAAGTGTTTAACGCTTGAGAGAACGAAAAGGAGGGCCGTAAAAATGGTCCAATGAATCCCCAGATGACCAAGAAAGTTTTAGCAGGATACGAGCGTCAATCGAACATACCAATCCGGGACGTCACTAGTAGATACAAGGTAATAGTCTTTTGTTGTCCAGAAAACCATGGAACGTTCTGGGCTACATGTTTACAATGTGCAGAACCCGTGCACGGAGGCTTTCTACGCATTGTGATGGATGACAAAACCTACGTTAAGGCCGACTTCTATTAACTTTAAGGATAGAAACATTACGTTGTCAAGTCCAAATTTGACGTTCCGGAAAATATTCGAAAGAAGAAAACGGCTCCAGCCAAGTGAATTCTGTGTCAAAAGGAATGAATCGACCGTATTCGCCGGAGCTTCTCCCTATTGAAGTATTTTGGGCTATCATGAAGGTAGCGCCTTCGTGAGTTTCCCAAAAATGTTGAAAACGAGTTGGAGTTGAGGAAAATTGGTGAAAAAAAATTGTTGTACAACATTTGACGGGCGCTGTCGCCGCAAGGATCACGTTTTAGAGCGTGATTCATTGATTAGACATAGAGCGTGTTCTAACCACACGGATAAATCTGAACTTATCTCCGGTCGTAAATAACCAAGGACGGAATAAATCCCAATCAGCTCGCTAAAGCAATAAACTATTTACGAAGGTCGCGAGAAACCCGAGGAGCTCGCTTAAGGTATAATAAAAAAAATAATAATAAAACGGAAAGGAAAAGGGACATCGCGCCAGGGTGCGGGTACATAATCTTCCCTTCGGCCGCCCGTCTGAATTAGGTAGAGAATAATTATGATTTTCCGATTCCCTATGTTACGCCCTTCTGGCATGAGATAAGAACTCATAAGGAGGCCATAGGGAAAATTGAACTGTCGTGGCAGGAACTAAATTAACCGAGTAAATGTCTAAATATCACAATCCACATCCATGAAGGAGAGATCACAAGAGAAGTCAAGACAGCGCCAGCGAGAACCACCGCCAAGGATCAGGAGAACCAGAACTACCAGGAGCTGTAGTGAGTATACACTTCGGTCAGATCCGAAAATTCCAACAATCCTCCCTTTCCCCTCCATTTTCCTTCTCTATCTGGCTCCGCCCGGTCAAAACCCCAAGTGACGCGGTACTACCGGATCACACCTGTAGACGTATGCTTGTTATGTGCTCTACGTGATCTGGCCTACCAAAAAGCGTCCAGTAAAGGGTCTTCTTCCCCTTCTCCATTCGCGCAACCAGCGCACTTTGGCAACCACATTTGGTGGCTCCAGAGAGGAAGAGAGGACTAGCCAAGTTTCGGTTAAACTTCCCACCGCGTTATCAGCACGACCAGCCACAGGTGCGGTGAAGAAAGAAGTGCGGGAACTCGGAATGAGAAAGGAAATTTAATAAAGTAAACCAATTAGTCCTTAATAAAATTAAAAAAAGCGATGGGACAAAGAGTACCATCGACACTTCATGTATATGTTGCAATAGACCCCACTCATGGTCTACTAACTACTCGTAACTCATATTCCAAACTATCCGCGGTGCCACCTATTGTACGAATAACCATATTGAAGATCGGATAACTAACCCCGGTGGGAGCTTGGTCGAATGCTAATGGAAGGGTGCTCCTTTTCACGGAGGATGTAGCTTATAAGAGCGCCTCTTCACCATGGAGCTCAACACAACAACAGTTGCCAGTGTCAGGCCAGCGAGCGACTCTGCACAGAGCTGTGTACTGTGACCCTCCGGCGTCAAAGTGGGTCGGTGCAGGCTATGCAAACTATTCGTAAAAATAAAAGCACAAGGAAATTCAAGAAACGCAGAAACGGGAGATTGGTTGGTGACCAATCAACGAAAGAATGTACAGATTGAGAATTCGAGGCCACCTTTTCAACTTCAGTGCCATCAATGTCTGCAGTCCTCATCTGAGTAGCGCCGACGACGATGAAGAAAAATTCTACGCGCAGCTAGAGCGCGAAAACGATTGCTGCCCAAAACAGGACATCGAAATCGTCATCCGGAGATCTTCATATTTCGAACAAACACAACGGACATGTTCGATCGGGTTATGCACCTTCCACAGATCACAAAGAGGACGAAAGGGTCCCCTATTGAAGCTATGTGACATATTGCAGTGGCCGGCTCTTAGTCGGGACAGAATTCGTTGTTCTATCATTGCTTTCAAGTCATCCAACCTAGTTGTGGAACCTTTAATTTTCAGGAGGAACAGCCTCGCCTCAGCGAACCACCTTTTTGCCATAAAAGTGTTGAAAGTGTTGATAATCCATAATTTGAGGTCGTCCAGAGGCATTTCATGCGTTAGAAGCCGTCCGGGGATCATCGTGAAGACGACATCCACCAACAAATATTTCTAGTGACTTGTAACAGGTATTCCAATAAGCACGCTACAAAAGTAGACCGATAGGGACAGCAAACGACGCCATATTTTTTTCCGCTCTCTTGAAATTTCTTTTTAGTAAGGTTTACCATTTCATAATGGAAAGATATTCGATCCTACAACGAGTCGAGATTATTAAAATTTACTACCGAAATTTGGCCTAAACTTTAAGAGCGTTACATCCAATTTAGGGTCGTCATAATCGTCATGTCAGATCAATAATTGAGCGTCTAGTGGAAAAAATTGAATCCACAGGCACAGTACAAAATGTTCCCGTGTCAGTGAGACAGAGAAGTGCCCGTAGTGTCGAGAATATTGCTGCCGCTAGCGCATCATTTGAGGAAGACCCAAATCAGTCTCTCACACGTCGTTCTCAAGCGTTGGGCATCTCTGTGACGTCGTTGTGGTGAATTTTGCGAAAAGATCTTGGCCTACATCCTTGCAAGATCAAATTGACGCAAAAACTGAAGCCGCTTGATCACCAGAAGCGTCGTATGTTCTTGAATTGGGCTGAGGAACAACTTGAAAATGATCCGGATATTGAACGAAAAATCATCTTCAGCGATGAGGCTCATTTCTGACTGAATGGCTTCGTCAATAAGAAAAACATGGGTTATTGGTCAGGCAACAACCGACACGTACTCTATGAGTCACAATTGCATCCCGAAAAAATTACGGTTTGGTGCGGTTTGTGGTCTGTCGGCGTTATTGAGCCCTACTTCTTCCGTGATGACCAAGACCGGCACGTTACTTTGAATGTGTATCGCTACCGCTCAATGATAACTGAATATTTTTGGCCCGAATTGGATGATAACAATCGATTTATTGAAAACCAAGTTTGGTGAACGTGTTATCTCACGAAATGACCCAGTCAATTGGTCGCCTGCTGTATGCCAACAAGCCAGCGACGATTGATGAACTTCGACCCAGTCTCGGCCGATTTATGCTTGAAAACCGTCAAAAATGGGTTCAGCGTCTTGACTTCTGCAAGCGTGCCTGTGGTGGCCATGCAAAAGAAATCAAGTTCCATACATAATGGCATCAAATGTACTTTCACATGAATGAAAAATTTCATTGATATCCAAAACCGGTTTTGTTTTTATTAAAAAAAACTTTTGTAGCGATCTTATTGAAAAACCCGATATCAATGGGTGCCTGGATCCGGTTGTACCGATGGCATCGATGATGCAAGCCGTGTCTCAAATTATCAAGAGCGGCTTGGTTGACGGAATTGTGGCAGCTTCAAAAATTCTTGCTGTTTCAGCCGTGAACACCTGACCGATGCCGGCGAGTTTCTTGTCGGAGATTAAGTAATTGTTGTGGGCACTTACCCCTCTGCTCCCGTGGCCGAGTGGTTAGCGTCACACTGATCATGCCGGGGGTTCGGGTACGATTCCCGTTCTAGTCGGGGGATTTTCCCTCTAAGAAATTTCCTCCGACTTGCACCGTGGTTAGTGTATTGCTTGCCACTTAGAATACATTCAAGGCGTGTTATTTGGCATAGAAATCTAAACTTAGTTCTAATAAAACTGACACAAGTACAGTAACCGTTCGCTAACTGGTCCTGGTTTAACTGGTCTACTTTTTAACTGGGCGAACGTTAACTAGTCCTTGGACCAATTAAACAACAGAATTTCGTAAACAATCGACGCCATATTCAAATGAAAGATTTACTGTGAAGGGCATTCGAATGTAATTTGAAATGTTATAAAAATTGAAATTATTTTCGCATGATAAAACGATATGTTGTGATTCAATTTACCACCTTGCAGGTCGCTACCACCTTGAGACTTGTGATTTTTAATTTTTTTTCCAATTTCTTTACGAAGGTTAAAAACTTATTGCACTATTTTTCCGCTACTAAGCCATCGTACCTCAGAATGGAATTTCGCTTTACTTGTGTTCAAGAAAAGCTTAGAACTCACGATGATCCAATGCGTAGGAGTTAATTGACGATTGGAACGATATTCTCGAATACTACTTTTTTGGCGCAGAGATTCTCCTGATGTATGATGTTATGATGCTGCGTGAATTTCTCTGATACTTCTGGTTGTTTTTGAAGATGAACAATAGCCATTCGTTGAAACAAACAATGTTTCTTTCTAACTCAGAAAATTTTCCAGCACAGGATGTGGCGACAAACATGTCCATTTTGGACGCATGTTTCAACTCATATTTTCATTTCAGAAAGAACCTTCTTGACAGCAGGCAGCAGAACGAAGTACATTTCGGACAATTTCCCTTGCCACTTTCCATTTTTTGCTAGTGCTGGCTTCCATTTACTCCAATTTTCAAAACACACGCCAAACACGCGAGCAGAAAAAAAACATTTTTTCTGTATTACAATGACTTTCAACACTATCAGCTGGTTCGTCACTCGGACCACGGCTTTACTTCCTTTCCGAAGGAAGAATGTTGTGGTCCGAGTGCTTGATAATTTCGAAACTAAAAGATGATAATGACTTTTATGATTCTTCCTTTCTCTTCAGCAACTGAAACATCGATTCCTCAATTTCGTTCCTTTCTGCTATCTTTCCCTTTGAGTTTGATAACAGGCGCTTTCACTTGACGATTGAAACTGCTCGAATGGGCTATATTCATTTTCATTCGAATGGGCGATACGTCAGTATCACATGTGAAAGAACACGATCGATGCTTTCAAGTGAATGCTTCATTCGATTTCATTTCTCCAAACTGGATTTTTTCAGACCGTATTCCAAAAAAGTGGAATTATAAGAGACATACTGCCGTTCTACGCATAGTTGTCCCATGTCCCAAAATCAGCAACTGAAAAAAAACGCAATCAAAGTTTTCTGGCATATTTGTCTACCAGAAGCTTCAAGCATTTCAGTTTGCCAATATCCCGGGTTTTATGTAAGCAATAAACTATTGTTTAATGAAATGTGAAAAGTTTCCCTCACTTGAATTAATCAAGCTCGATTACGGTTTAAAAATACATGGTGTTACAATTATACCTAGGATAACAATATGGGACAATTGGACTTGACGTTTTTTGAAATACTGGGAACAAATAATAAGTGTTTTGGTACTTTTCCGAAAGATTATGCATAGAAACATCGTTTTATGAAGAAAGGAGTGATCTGCAACACTTTTACAGGATATAAATCTCATAGTTATTAGTCATTCGCTGACAAGGTGTACACGTGTTCCTGTTGAAGATTTTTTTTTTATTTATTTTTTATCCCATTTGTTTATTTTAGGCTCATTAGCATTTTAGATATAACAGAGCTGTAACAGAGAGAGCGTTTCGAGCTCCAACGAAATTTTCATTCGAAATAAGACACTCTCATTTTTTTTTTTATTTTTGTACATATAGTGGCAGTTAAAACAATAAAAACACAATTTTTCGTTACCATATGGCCAATCTTAATTACGACTGATTTCTCATAAGGGCGTATATATTATATAATTGAATTTTTTTTTCAAAAAATCTGATTGAAATATGATGTGCTGCATAGTTGTTGGAGAATTATTGAACCATTAAAGAAAAATAATATTTCAAAAACACTGTTAAATATTACTCAAAAATTGAATTTAATGTAAAAAACTGTTGTATCATAATTTTTTTTTAAATTATATCAGCATTTCAAAGAGTCCAACACCGCATCACTATATGTCAACATTTTTTGAATTAAAAGAGTTTTTTTATAAAAATATATTAGAAAATATCGAAGGGCGGCTCTTTTGAGAAACAACAGTTTTAGCATTAAATTCAATTTTTCAGTAATATTCTATCCTACATCCTATATTAATCAGACATCTTGATTTCGAGTTTGAAAAAAATAATTGTTTTACATACATCGTTTTGAAAAATCAGTTGCAATTGAAATTAGTCATATGATAATGAAAATTGCGATTTTGGATAGCGGACACCATATGTACACGGTTTAAAAAAACGGAGAGGGTCGCGTCCAAATCATCCGTTTTTCGTCTGATTTGGTGTTAAATTGCTCTATAAGAACCATTCTTTTTCATTTGACTATTCGACAACTTCGCTTCAGTGTGAAGAATGACAGAAATGAACGCGAAGCTGTATGAAAATGAAGTGATTCCCCTTTATTCCGCGCGGCGAATGACGTGAGATGACTGAAGTCACGGAGTTCCCGCAGGCGAGTGACGTGACTATAGTCTGTCACACAGGTGAGATTTGAGGTCATATCCTCATATGTTATCGACTCGGCTATCAAATAGGAGGTGAAAACTAAAGTGGCTTACACAATAAAACGTGAAATGTTGCTATCTCACTTCATTCGCCGCGTAGAATGAGGCAAATTCTCTTTACTGAGCGCGAAGAGAGAATAGCACTATTTTCAGTCTGCATGAGTTTACACGAAATTGAAAAGCGAATAGGCTCCTTATTGAGTGACAATGTGTCGATTGAAGTGAAATTGTAAGTCGACAACCCGATAGACCACGCGACCAGAATGACAACGTGATACGTGATTATTACAAGAAATTATTATTCGCTCGATTAATCGAATATTGAAAGATAATTATTCGAATGAATCGAATACTAAAAAATTCCCCAACGATTAATCGATAATCGAATAAATGAAAAATTTAGACATCATTATGAGGAAGGAAGAAGCGATTGTCAATACACACTGAAATGGTGAATGAACTCGACTACCCTCCAATGACGAGAGCGCAGCAAAATCAAATGAATTCTCTCCCAAACTTTCTCTCTCTCCTATGGACCCACGCTTACGTGCATTCCGTGCTTTCTCATAAAACACTTGAGAGCGTTGGCAGCAGTTACTTTCACGAAGTGGTCACTACTGCTCTAGAGTTTCCGCAAAGACGCAAGGTAGTTTCGGAAAAAATAGTCCTCTAATCGGCACAGCATGAGGTTTTCACTTGCAGAGTTCTACACTACGATCAAATTGTGTTGACATTGAATAGTTTGACTGGAACCTTTTTTGTTTCATCTTTCCATGTTGATTCGTTGTTGCTACAGGTTATTCTGCACTGAAATCACTATGTAGTGCTATGAAACCGCGGTTTCATAGCACTACCAATTAATAGCGATTGGCAATAGAAAAATACCAGTTAACCAGTTTTAACGGATTGATTACCATCCCTCGGAATTTATACCATTTTATAACGCCGGAAGAGAAATTCATTATGAGAGTATCTATCAAACTATCAACTATCAAAACTATCAAACTACATACTATTGGTTGAGTAGAAGTTCGCAATTCAAAATGCAATTACTGGGCAGTTGTATTCGTTCAAATCAGTTAATTGTATGATTAATCCGGGAGAAACAACTTCTCGTAAGACAGGGTTCCTATATTCATTGTATTTGATAAGATTATCGTTACACAATTTACGGCTAAAGATTGCCTGGGTGCTGCTCATCATGTGGCAGACCTTGCTTCGGGTGTATGTGAGATCGATCTCGAATTCAAATGCTTTTCGTCCGGCCAATCATACTTGTTATACTCATGTTTTGGAAACTCTTCGTATTTGTTTGTATATGCTTCGGATAACAAAACGAAAAACGTAGTTTGCCACAAAGCATTGAATTGCCCTAAAAAATGAAAACCCACAAAGTAAATTAAATGTATTGCATTCAATGAAATTCGGAAAGTGTTTCATCATGCCAATAATTAAAATTCGAGTGGTGTCATCTGTTAACCAATTTAATGCTAAGCGTTCGAAAAATCGAAGCTTTGGAAGGCAACCATATGAGGTTTGACAAGGTTTAAGCATCAAATGATAGCTTAATCTATTAGCTTCCATTAACTAATTCAATTTTGTATAACTTTATTGGCCAATAAATTCGGTTTACAGCAACTATGTGCGAAAAGCACAAAACCTCACATAAGATTGAAAAATATGTGAACTTATCCGCAGTATCACATTGATAAAAGATCACACATTGCGATGAAGGGAAAAAAAATTTGATTGAATTTCCTGCAGAAACAAAAATGTAGGTTTTGGCCAATGTTTTTGTTTGGTGATTTTTCTATTTTTTGTCATTTTCCTGAAAACGGAAAATGGAAGAAAAAGAATTCTTGAAGATTGGAGTTTCTGTAACGCCAATGTTCAAAATTACACCAACAGTATTTGTTAAACACATAATTTTTACAGCTTGGTCGATAAAGGATTAACGATAACGATCAGAAAAAAAATAATATCAGGAAAAACTTATTCAAATTCTATTCAAATCTATAAAAATAAGAGCGGTACAAAGTTCCCAATATCTGCTGGTTATCTACAATGTATTCGTTTCTTTGCTGGAAAAATAACAGAAGATTGTCAAAATAATAATTTTTTCCTAAAAATTTTGTTTGATTTTTGAAAGCATCCAGCGAGTACAAACAACCAATTTTCAATCGCAATATTCATCGCAACATTTTTATTCGTCAATGATTTCAGTTCATATTTTGTATAAAAATTCACAAACACATTCATGTTAATTATATGTCCAATGTCAAAAGAAGCCCGCAAACCATTAACGAACGTAATTTGAAAAAAAATCATGCAAAACTTGGACAACTTATAAGAACTATTTTAATTTAAGAAACTTTGAAGACACAATTTTTTTTTAAACCATTTGTAAATAATAGTGACATCTAACTGCTCTATACCATCTATTTTCTTCCTAGGATATTCGCAAAAGTCAAATGTTTCACTTGTTTGAAAGTCCCAGCAGTTTTGGGGAGATTAACGACCCGATATAACTCACCTTTTACTTTGACAGCGGTTGTTGTGTGCTGAGAATTGTTTTGTGTGTTGTTGTTGCTGCTGCTGTTGTTATTGTTGTTGTTGTTGTTATTGTTGTTGCTGATGTTGGAGTTTGTCGCACTCAGCACAGCCGTAGTGGTCACTGGAGTTATCGCTTTGATGTTTGCCTCCACCACTGCCGTTGTGGGGATCAGCTTTTTCACGATGGTCGCTTTGCCAATCTGTATCGGTGTCGACACGATCGTCGTTCCAGCAGTCTTCACGGTTGCTACGATTGGACTGGACACGTTGGATGCGCTCGTGGAACTTGGCACCACCTGTACCCGTGAGAGTCCTACGGGAACTGGATTGGTGGTGACGATTTGTGCTGTCGTAGTCGTCAATGCCCGTTCTAATTGGAAGGAAAGTTAAGCCGATAGTATGTTAACACTCTAAGGACCGGAAAGAAATCTGTAAGACATACGCCTGGGACCGCACGCTTTGACTTGTGTGAAGTTAGCGGATAACAGTTTTTGTTTCGTGCAAGTTTCTGTTCAACGTCTTGCTGGATCACATGGATAATGAATTATTTCAGTTGAAATAAATTGATTGATTATCATGTAACAACCTTCCAAATCATGCTCATTAGATAGAGAACTGAATCATTCATCTTTCCACATAATTCCATTTTTTTTATAGTGACAGAGAAAAGTTATAGACTGAAACGCGAGCGTGGGTCAATATAGGTCAATATATAGAATTTTGAAAATCAAAAAAAATGTTGTTCGAATAGTTATCGAAGTTATGCGATAGAGAAATATTTTACCTATCCTCCAGTCACAATTTGATTAATCGGAAAAGGGGCTGAGAAAAGTTATAGGCCAAGTTGTATGGGAGCAATTTATTATTTTAAAGAAAATTAAAGAAAAAAGTTATTTGAAAGGACCGAAAACACATTCTCGAGATAGTACTCATTCATACTTTTATCTATCTTTAGCAAAATTTTCGTTGGTCGGAAAAGGGTCTAAGAAAAGTAATAGGCCAAAACCTATACAACATGTATGGGTGAAATTAATTAATTTAAAGAAAATTGAAAAAACTTATTTGAAAGGACCGAAAACACATTCTCGAGATAGTACTCATTGGATAGAGAATATTTTTATTTATCTTTAGCCAAATTTTCATTGGTCGGAAAAAGGTATGAGAAAAGTTATTGGCCAAAACATTCACGAGTAGTACGGGGAAAGGGTCTGGTTGTTTTGAATCAGCTGCCAAAACACACCTCATTAAACTCGAGCGAATTCAGTATCTTTGTTCCGTATTGCGTTGGGATGTATGCCCTCAACGCATACCATGAGTCTCGAGGTTTTGGCAGGCGTACTCCCACTAATAGATCGCTTCAATTTATTATCTCTTCGGTTCTTCATCCGGTGTATGGTCATGAACCCATTGGTGATCGGAAATTTTAAGCAGCTGATCGAGCTAAATTTTCACTCCGGATTCATGAGTTCATATCATGAATTCATCTCCATGCAGGTTGATCCATCTTCGTATATTCCTAACCGTGTTTGTTTTCCTGACTACATCAATTCCTCTGTGCATTTTGATCTGTCCATGAAGCAAGATATCCATGGATATTCAGATTATCAACGATCGAGGATCGCTCCAACGATCTTCGATTCAAAGTATGGGGGTATCAATTGTGATAATATGTACTTTACTGATGGGTCCTCTATGAATGAGTCCACAGGATTTGGAGTTTGTTTGTTTGTTTATTATTGGATTATAGGCTGTTAGGCTGTATAGGAGTGTTCAATGAAATTTTTAGCACCTCCCACAGTCTTCAGAATCCTTGCTCAGTATATATTGCTGAATTGGCAGCGATATACTGGGCGCTGGACAGCGTCGCCTCACGACCTGTTGAACACTATTACATTGTAACGGATAGTCTTAGCTCTGTCGAAGCTATCCGTTCAGTGAGGCCGGAAAAGCGCTCGCTGTACTTCCTTGAGAGAATACGAGAAATTTTGAGTGCTTTATCCAGACGCTGTTGTGTCATTACCTTTTTTTTATCCCATTTTATTTTTATTTAAGGCTCATCAGCATTTTAGCTGTAACAGAGCCGAATTTCAATCGTGTACATGTCACATGGTTATCATATATCTATAATTAGCACATTACACAGTTGCCATTCGCCAGTATTTCTTCTATACCATTACATATGGCACATTCACACAGTAGCCATTTAGGCGTAAGAGTATTATGTGCTCCCGTGGCCGAGTGGTTAGCGTCAAAACCTAACATGCCGGGGGTTCGGGTTCGATTCCCGTTCTGGTCGGGGAAATTTTTCTTCAAAGAAATTTCCTCTGACTTGC